>NW_019214937.1:0-39583 GCF_002532875.2 Varroa jacobsoni | reverse complement strand
AGCCAGCCAGCCAGTCTATAAATACATCGGAAGTCCATAGATATGCACATTACCATTCATATGGCAATCTGTTCATTCTACGATGTGTGCCTTAGACATCACCCCTTTGCTCCCGCCTTTTCCAGTACTTGAAGCACTCGTAAACGATAGATATGCGTAGCCTTCCGCTACCAAAATGACTGGTCGCCCGCCAGCCGTTGGCGTCAAGTTGTTGTTGTCGATAAGACGAATATTTTACTCGTTGCTATGTTCATTTCGCTCTTTAACCATTATATTAATGAAAGTCGTGCCACACTGAAGCGGTCGCTATCGCTAACTCCTTGTGAAAGGGGGGTACTAATCTTTTCAAGACTCATGTTAAAAATCTGGTCGAAAAGGGAAAATGTGTTATGGACGATGTGAAGCGGTGCTCATGTGTTTACTGCCGACGAGGAATGTAAAAACGATGAAAGACAGCAGCGTGCATTGTTTCTTTGTACTTGTCAAAGGAGTTTTGAATGAATAGCGTCTGCTCCATTTATCCCTCTGTCGTTCTCAGTCACTTTTCATTTGTCCTATTTTTTCTTTCCTGACACGCCCTTTTCTGCCCCCCCCCCCCCCTGTTTCTGTCCGTAATGTAGCGTCCGTCACCTCCGTTTGTCACAGCACTCCTCATGATTTCTGGTTATGCTTTTAGCGGGTGCATCGCGTTTGCTGCGCTGTAAAGAACCGCTGCAGCCCTGGCGAAAAAGAGGGGATTGAGGTTTCGGACGTCATCTTGGAGAGACAGGCCAATGCGGGCGGATCTGCACAGTCTTCCGCCGCTTGTAACATTGGCCTCTCTGAAACACAGGTGTCTGTGTAAGTCTGTACGTATTAATGCGTACTACTCGAATTTGTGTGCGCCTCGTACATTTTGGCCGAGTTCACCTTTTCCAGACAGTTTTTCTGTTAAGCCTTCTCCATTCCTATTTCGTCCACTTCTTCTCTGATACGACCGTTAATGACGCGACAACAGTAGAAAGAATAGAAAAGCTCAGAGTCGTATCGCCGCTCCGTAAGTCCAGAATCAGAAATGTGCCAACATCGGGTGCCAGAGGGTGACGGATAAAAGTAACTTAGTGAACTACGGAGAGAGAGAGGAAGCTGGCCTTAAACGAACAAGTAGCCTGGCAGGCCAATCGGCATTAAGCCATAATCCGGTTTATTGTTCAATAAAACAAAAAATCAAATGGCTAACGATGTCGATAACGACAGTGAGAGTGGTAGCAATAGCTCTACGCGAATCAGAACAGCGCATTGGGGTGCATCGGGGCTGTCGACAGAGAGACAGGCATGCATACCCGCAGAGGGGACAGTGCTAGGACAACATCCTGCTTTAGAAAAACAGGCAACGTGTCTGCTTCCAGAGAAAGAACTCGGGCAATGAGCTTTATACGCATGCTACCTTGATCCCTCAAAAGAGCCGCCAGGAGGAAGAATCTTGCGGATAGAATGCTTTCACTGTAGTCGAACTATAGAAACAGGCCACAAATATTAGATACAAGAAGTATAAGATTAATAAGGTCTTTTCGCTGTCCTATCTGCACACGCTTTTAGTGTAGTGAATGATTAAAAAATCGCTTCCCCGTTTCGTCAAAAGCAGACGAAAAAAAAAACTCGTTTGATGGCGTTGAGCATGGAATCGAAACAGCACCATCACGTAAATCACAAAACAACCCTAACCTGTATTCTCAAAGCATCTGGGAATTGCCACTGCGGGCAGACTAATTTGTAGGCGTTGCCGGTCACCACTTTCCAGAAGAGGTCGGGTTGTAAAAATTTTGTTGAGGATACAAAAATTCGTTCAGGACAAACCTACTGTTAAGTTCACATGAATTTCGGCGTCATGAGGTAATAGGATTTCGAACGACCAAGGACGCGCGTCATACTGCAGCTTCACAACAAAGGACAGTCACTACAATAGATTATGGAAAGAACGCTGGCTTCAAGTGAAAGCCAGCTATGCTACGCATATAGCTAGATACTTATTAAATTAGCATTATCGTTGATTTTTAAAAAAATCTGACTGAAATCTTGTCAGAATATAGGAAAAAAACGAGAAGACTCCTAGTTCTAGGACGCTTTTTATCCGGTCGCGCAGATATCAGACTCTAATGTATAGTAGTAAAGAAAATCCCAGTTTAAAAGGTAACGATGTCATCTTTTTCGTTATAGTCAGTGCTCCTGTACAGTCAGTTGTAATACTGTTGCGTACTGCCTCTGAGATATCGTATAGCACTTAACCATCGCTATTTTACCCGTCCATTTGTCAACTTCGAACTTAGTTTTCCTTCCACTCGAAATAAGCGCGATCTGTGCCTTGCCGAATCGCTGCTCATGCTTCTACAGTTTTGTAGGATGACTACGCGTAACGTGTGAATGCTAATATTTCGAAAGGTCGAAACGGCAGGGGCTGTAACGTTGAAATGATAGATCAAAAACATCAAAAACGAGCTAAGCGAGGACACCTGTCGCTGCAAAGACAGCGACAAAAACGATTTTTCGCTAAAAGAAGTCACGGGTCGCGTCGTTCTCCCGCTTTCAGTTTCGAGCCCAGGTCTTTCGTGGCGAGCGCTGGCGTCGTCTTGTTTTTTTCATAACTCTACTTTCGTCTTCAATTGAATGGACACTGGCTTGTCGACTGAGTTATAGGGCCGATGTGCTTCGCGCAGGAACGCCAAGAAAGCTGAAACGCTGGCCTTTTTTTCCAGCTCTTTACGGGCTACTGTCAATACGCATTCTGGGCGTATATTTGATGTGTGCTAGCGAGTTGAGAATTTTTTTACCTGAAACCGCTAGTGCAGCTAAGCTTACATAGAGTGATCGACACAATGAGAAACAGACAGCGGCGGAAGGAAAGCGTACGTGTGCATCACTCCGTCGGAAGGGAGTGGGCGGTTGTCAGGTCGGATACAGAAGCAGCTGTAGAATTGGCTAGCGCCGTTGCCTGTGCTGTACGCAAATGACTTATGGCCTTTCTATGCCTGATACGGATGTTCCTGCTTCTGTTGGTCCTAATGTTGGTGCTGTGGCTGTCACTGGCAGTGCATTGCTGGCCTCGACACCTGGGATGCGCCAGCCAGTACCTATCTATCTGGGTGTGGATTTCCCGACCCTGCGGACTGATACTGATGCCGTTCGTTGTTTTAAATGGTTACTAATGGTTTTAATTTGTGACTACGCGTTTCACATCGCCTGGGTTTCCGTTCGTTTTTAGTTACTTTTGTAGAACGAAAATTAACCAGGTACCCAGTGATTTTTCTCCGTGTGAAGCGTGCAGGCGTCGTGGCGGAACAGGCTTTCAAACAAGTTCGATGTTCAAAAAAGAATAGCTGTACGTGTACAATGTTCGTAATTTACATATATATATGCTCTATACGATATTAGCAATATATTGAAAGTTGTTAAATCATTTATAAGATAGCGTATGTGTTTTCTCCAACAAAATTTATGAGGGTCCGTTTCCCTATGGTGGCAAGTCTTGCGATTTTAAAAAGTAAACCCTTTTTTTTCACACATAACCAACTCGACTACGACGTACGCTCCAGTTTTTTCGGTAAATAACTGCCAATAGCTTAGTAAGCATTTCAGCCTTTATCTGAAACTGAACAACAAACAAATGTCGTTTAACATTAGACCCATATCTACTCGTCATAGTGCGTAAAACGGTTTTCAACTTGTGATCTTCTGCCGTCATTACGTCAACCTTTCTGGAACTAACAATGATGTTATGTTAACTACGTCTGCCCTCTTTTCGTGTTGCCCTCTAACATGAGCAATCAACACCTCAATATCTAAAGAAGCATGGCTTTCGGGTATCCGGCGGTAGTTCGAAATCATCTGCTAATTAACAATCGCCATTTTAGAACAAGTACTGTTTTCTATTCCTGTCGCGTTTGCTGCCAACATCATCGCCATGATAGATATTGATTAGCCCCTTGTTCATGGCTGTCGAGCGACGTTCAGTGCTCTGCAGTCTCACATTGATAATTACCGTAAAAGACCCTCGTCTTAGCGCGACGTCACAGTCCTATTGATTCAACCGTTAGCTCAGTGCGCGGATAATTTTGCCATTGGTGCTCTCGACTTCACGCCCAGTTGTGTTCGCTTCAATTAGAGACCAGCCAAGATGGCTAAGCAGCTCGCCTGCGTACCTCTGCTTCAGACATACAAGCGGAGACCAAAATAGGGGAGAAGTTGTGGCCCGTGCCCTCGTGAATAAGATCCTACGTTCGCTCGTCCGCTGAGTGGACGCGAAACAGAAAGCAATACGAAGCTTGCTTTAGCCACGTGTGATTTGGTTCCATGCTGTGATTTACGATTGACTATAGGTCGTTGCCTGCTAGGAGAAGCTGGTGACGGGATACTTCGCCCCCGGCTATGGGCACGGTTATGTTGGTCTCTCTAAGGAGCAATCTTAGATCGATCGAAAAGTATTGTGCATATAGCACACGCAATACCTGGCCCAGCCTCCAATATAAAACGATATTTTAATTTCGCATCATTAACTTAATTTCTATTCTGGCTTTTTATCTCGAATAAGAGTTCATATTGCATATGGAAAGGCGCAGTTCGGAGTTTCTTGTCGGTAACGCGAGATGATCTTCAAACAACGAGCCCAATGCGTAGAGTATCGAACACCATCTATATCAGCGTAATTACAACCGTGAAGTTTGTCAAATGTAAGTAGACGCTGCTGGTACTGTTGTTATCCCCATAGCCTCTACCACGTCAATAGGCTGCATTGGAACAGTAGCCTGTCTCAGAGAAACCATACTTGTACCTGGCATAGATTATAGGCTTGCAGATGTGTCTTCTCAAGCACCATGATTGTGACATAAGCTTTGCTGAATGTTTGCGCGACAATTTGCCTGTTACTATCCTACGTTGATCTTCGCTCTTCTTTACATTATGACATTTGGAGTTTAGTTCCGCTCGGTCTACGGCGACGGCAGCTATGAATCGTCCACACGAACGGTACTCGATCTCTTTTAGCTTCATTCTTCCAGGACAGCTCTTTTACATCAATGATGATGCTGCTGTAACTAACTCTACTCTTTGTTTCGCTTGCGCGAAAAGCGGAGATAGATCGATCGATCTATGAAATCGTTCGGAAGAGATTTGAACGATTTGCTAGGACGAGCGGCGGAATGATATATCCTGACTCGTCCATCGCCACAGCTACGCCTGATTCTCGCATTAGTTGTATTGAAAGAATGCTCAGATAAGGCACATGCGGGTTCAAAATGGAAGCCATTGTTGTGTGCGAGATCGCAGCGACGTTGCGAAGCGGAGAGGTCTGCCCATCCTATATGACGCGAAGCGCGGGCGATAATGGCCGACATTACCAATCAGGCACGCTCGTTAGTATATAGTCTTCCGAAGATCATCGTTAATATGAGTTTTCCACCGCACACTGGTGACGTAATATTGCCGTCCGCCAAAATAGACATATTGTAGAATCATTATAGCACTGTGAAAAGAGGCGAGCGTAAAAACTGGGGGAAAGAAAGAACAGGCATATTTAAATAGAAGTGAGGATCACGCTATCGATAACGGATGACGAAACTATTATACCTTTGCAAGATTTTTTTAATTTAAAATTCCAATATATCGAGACGGAAACATAAAATATTAGAGCTTTAGCAACGCCGAAGATATTGAGTGTATGCCGAGTATAGAGAATATATGTGGAGGGATACATAGCAGCGGAGTTTCTCTTAATACCACTAAGGTCAGTCTTCAGTCATCAGGAGAGAAGAATATCTGTATTTTTTAAAAAACCCAAACTTTTGTGTGAACACGTACCGTTTTCTATTGGTGCGACAAATAACGCTTATATCTACTTATTTAGCTTTATTTATATACTTTCCGTTGTTTACCATTGGATTGTCCAGGGACTGGACGTAATGCTCAAAAAGAACCGATTTGCTTTTCTGCTCATTATAGTTTAATCAGCGCTCAAAAGATGCTACTATCAAACATCAAATCGGTATAATTTTGCTGACTAAAGGACTAAAGCTCTTTTCAGGGTCTTCATACGTATCCCGCCCATGAAGGAGGAGCAAATCGCTTACAAAACCTTTTCTATCATATAGAAACGTTTTCCTAGCTTAATTAACAGCTAATAGTTACTGTATCACATTAAATCATGATATGGATAATCTGATTATCGCCGATGACGTTCGAAACCTTTGTGTAATTTAATGTTGAAATTTATTTCATAAAAGCAGTAGGGCTAAACGTGTGGCCTTATTTTTTAATGTATTTGTTTACTTTAAAAAGAGAATTGTCAATTGCTGCTACCATATCTTTCGCAGATGAAGCCGAAAAATAATGAACCTTAGTGGATGCATGTTATAGCTACCCAACACAGAAGCTAAGTAAATTGGATTTCCCCTCGGGGTAGGCGCTATATATATATATATATATATATATATAATTCCCTTTTGCAATGCAGTTCCCCTTCCACTAATGGCTCTAATTACATTATCATCGTACGAGCTAAGCTCACCTTTTTCACAACACCACTACGAAACACTATTCCGAAGCGTAGCACCCCTCGCTTCTGCAGTCTTCGCGAGCTTGATCTTATCTCGTATCACAACCACAGCGCACAAAGGGAATCTTCCCCAAGATATGACCCTTCCCTCAGCCAAACTTCCTTGGCTAAAATACCTTTCCTTCACGCTTTCTTCGTCAGGCCCATCTTCAAAGGCGAGGCCCTGAAGTTTGTCTTCGTACGTCTCCAATGTCTGTCAGGCCCCCAAGCCACTTGGATGCCCCGTCTCCTGGGCGTCCTGCAACTGCAAGGGGCATCCCGATAGGCTAGTCAGTAGCAGGAGAACATCGCTAGCTTAAGACAGGAGAAGCTCGTAGTGTGAGCATGATGAAAGGGCCAACAGAGTAGGTTGGCTTGTGGGCCCATCGTGTGCGTTCCAATAGCCAATAATCTGTCTCCAAGAACCTAAGTGCCACGAAGACACTTGTATGGCATCATCCCCTATCCCCAGCTCCTGCACCGTCGCCACTCGTTTAGTCCACAAATCTTCGATTGCACACTTCACACATTCTCACACATACACAATGGCTGCCACACATATAGACACAGTCGCACGAGCGCACCCACAGGAACAGATCCCGACCTCCGACCAACCTCATCGCTCTTCCTCATTCTCGCGGTTTTCTTGGTAGTGAGTCCTGAAACAGCCACGGAACAAAAGCGAACCCGGACTCATGAAGGTGCTGCTAGAGCCGACGCCTTCGAGCCTGCGGCAGCACTCCCTGCTGGCCGTTTGCTTGTTGCTTATTGCTCAGCTAACAAACCCCGTAAACGGCAGTAGGCATCATCCACTTCCATCAACTACTTGCAAGATGTACGACCAGTACTCTGAGACTGCTCTAAGACACTGCTGTTGCATGATAGCAATATCGAACTGACTGTCGAGCAGCGAATGGGTGGACTCAACAAAGCGATTGTGCCTACGGAGGCGACGAAAGCAATAATCGCAGTAGACAATTCTTGTCAGGCTACTGCTACAGGTCCTGATAGGTCTACAGGAGGCGCCAGCGATTTGAGAACGATGGAGTGAGCGTCAGTTAGTAAGCCACAAACAGGGGGCTACTGACAGAAGGTTGACGGTGTCCGGGAGACCACCATCAGCAGCACTAACTGAGAATTGGCCCGAGGCTGTTTGTGGCCAACCACAAGCGAATGACAACTGCAAGCCTAGGAACGGGAGGGGGCTGAGGGGAACTAGGGTAGAAATACGGAAGAAACTTGTCCGAACTGTGGTTAGTTTGGTTCGGTTTGCCCCGCCTCGCTTCTCTACGAGACATTGCAAATGCTCCTTCACAGCAAACGCTTATAGACTTACTATGGGGTACTGAAGTAGTGCTTCCCTTGGGACGAGACACTCTACTGTCTTGTTGCAGCCTGCTAAAAGAGTAGG
The DNA here is from genome assembly GCF_002532875.2 of Varroa jacobsoni. Taxonomy (NCBI): domain Eukaryota; kingdom Metazoa; phylum Arthropoda; class Arachnida; order Mesostigmata; family Varroidae; genus Varroa; species Varroa jacobsoni. Next base: position 31,610 of record NW_019214937.1, on the reverse strand, counting down.
GGGACATGTGAATAAGAGGCAGTGGCCTTAGTCGGACAAAAGCTACCATCGATGGTCATTCATGGATTAACGTGCTCTTACTTTTTGCTATAGATTGCAGTATTTTTTAGCTAACGGATCCGCGCCCTACAGATCCTATGTTTAATACAATTTGTGGAGATACATCAATGCTGATGTTTCAGTTTGACAGACGGGTAGCACTGATTAGGCCTACCTCTATATGCGTTAGCTACGTTAACTATAAGCGGAGAATACTATGCAATGTTATGATGGGACTTGTACCGCTACGGTTGACATAGTCAACTTATAGGCAGCCCGAGTCTTTAAAATACTAGTAATAACATTGTGGTTTTTCATTGTCTAGTTATCAACTTAATTCGTTCAACAATAGGTCTATATAACGTTATATTTGACGATGTATCAATAGACTGGAATATTGATGCCATACTTAAATTTGGCCTTTTCTCGCATTTTCTTCGTAAAAGTTAACCTGAGTGTTCCTGAATTTGTGTTACTGCCTGCATCTAATCTTTGGGTTTGGGCACACATCGTAGTCTAGGTTCAAATTCGAGCGTAGACCCACGGTTTGTTTCACGCTGACAGGAGCCAGCCGTCTGATGGAATGGCTAATGGCGATGCCGAACGTAAAAGTCGAGGGGTATACATAGGATTTGTGTTACCACACCACTATTATTAACGATATAAAGACACAGGCATAAATTAGATGAACTTCGTGTGTCCCTTCGGCTTTCTTATCTAGTTAGCCAATGCTCCCACGGATTATTATGGGATGCGCACGGTACCTGGTACGACATACCAGACAGGAGACATAAATTCGAGCTATTTTATCAAAAACACAACTTCGATTTTGGTATATTTATGGATAGTATTATCAGATTTGGCAGAAGCTAAATTGTTTACAACCAGTTAATGTTGTTTCGTCCTCTAAAAACAGATTAGCCCTGCCGTGAGGTAAGGTATTGCAGGAGCAGTGAAGTTGCATGAGCACTTATCGCAAAAGTGATGTTTGAGCATACACAGCTGCATTAAACTCTTCAAAAGGATACTTCGTTACATTATGGATACTAGTAAGTGAGCGAAGGGCTTAATTTCCAAAACGCGGACTATCGGACTAATCAGCAAAAGATATTTCTACTAAATAGTGCAGTGTCCTGATCTGCATGATATTGTTTCATTCTAAAATGCATTACGGATCCTTTTATCCGAGCTAAATTTGTAGTTTCCAGTTGCTGCGTTTGTAACTAAAAGAGACTCTTGTTACCCAGCCAAAAAGACCAAGGCAGCTGCCCACGTAGGCTTGAATTTATTGCTATATATATGCGTGCAGTCTTTGCTGTCGGTGCTTCTATTATTTTTGCTCTACAGATCAGTCTTTGCCTCGCTTGTTGATTGTGAGTCAGATCAGACAGCAAGAAAATAGGACGGGTAAGTGACTGTGAGACGAGGAGCACGACTCCTTTAAATCATATTTTCAATCTACCACCCTCTTCGTTGCATATAACAGGCGACAGTGACTGGTATATACAAATCGACAGCTAAAGTGGATCTCCGAGGTGTCACTATTGGCGCTGCTACCGTTTGTGTCGAGTGCTTCACAAACTATTCCTTCCTCGCTAGAGAGAACTAGATCCATCCGATGCCGGCTAGTTCGTTGGGTCGCTTGTTTCTTCAAACATTTAGCCTTCAAAGTTAGTGTAGTCGCACCCTTCCCTTAGTCCTGGCTTCCCTAAAGCGTTTAAAGAGCACATGATATCGTTTGTGCCGGTAAAGACCGGTCGCTTTCGTGTTCGCCGTCCACTAATTCGTTCGTCGGCGGAGCATAAACAGAGATCTTACTTAAACTTCATTCGACTGCTATCGTTCCGAAGATCTGCCTATCTGTCCTGCTCGCATAAATATACATATATTTGTTCATGTTTCACGTGCGTGCATGTGTGAGGCCATGCGTCTGTTTCAGTGGGATTTTTGTCTCGCGCGACTCAGAGAAGCTATAATATTAAGGCCCAACCAAAAGAAAACGTTGTCCTTCATTTGCTGCTGTTTGCTCTCGCCACCACTAACGATTGCAAACCCAAAATTCCCAACAGCTCTGAACTCTCTAAGCTCATTTTGTTCGTGTACTCACAGCACCCTAACGCCGCAGTACAACAACATAGTACCCTCAATAATGGCTCCTAGTGGGACATTAGGTATCCAAAAGGCTGCCAGCCCTCACGAAGGGAAACGCTGCAGCTTTGTATTCAGCCTACCTTCGCTCTACCATAATGTACATCCTTGTAGCGCCATCGTTATCCCTGTCATCGTCAAATGAAACATCACAATATTCCTACATTAATAATAGCACAAAAATCGGCCCGTTGTCTACTACTGCTGTTGATGGCGCTGTCGATGATGATGACGACAATGCTCCTGAGCTGCAGGCACTTCTCTCTTGCCTGCTTCTTGTTCCTAGCCTGTGTCCTGTGTCAGCGTCTCGCTCTCCCTTTTTGTTTCCTGATACCACGACGCTAGCCCTGTCAGGGAGTCTGTCCCGCTGCTGCTACCGCTGGCCTAACTTAGGCCAGCCCTGGAGCGAGGCCGGGAAGCAATATTCGCAGTACATAGCTCGACTCGTTTCTTCAGTCGTCAGGCGATCAGGCGGTAGCGCCAGAAGCAGGCGACTCTTTGGTTTGCAGGCAGGTCTCCGGCATCGTTGCACACTCTTCATCTTACCAGTTATCCTCTACAGAGCACTCCTTCCTGCAGTCTCCGTACATATCTAAGCCAACGTAGGGTACCACCCCCATCGCACCCCTGAACGCGACGGGGGTCTAGAGAGGAAAGCAGCGCTTGAGAGATTCACCGACAGGCCGTTGAGTTAGCGTACAGCTGAGCTAGTGGCCAGCCAGCCGGGTTTCTTCTCCATTCTACCATGCTGTACCGCTGCTGCGGTGGACAAATATTTTCAGCCAACAACAAAGTATCTCGTGGGAGGAGCCTGGGCGGCAGAGGCTCCGCCCCGCACGGTAGCCGAGGGAGGTGCTAGAGCGCATACACTCGACCGTGCTGAGAAGAACGCGATTCAATCGGAGACCGATCTCGGCACGAATCGGATGCATTGGTTACTCGGCGATAGCTACGAGACGAGTTGGCCAAGACGACGACGACGATCGTTACTACCATTGGTGTTAACGAAGAGTGTGTGATGGTGGCTCCAAGAACGGGAACAACCCAAGCACGAACAAAACGAACGTGTGAACTCTAAGTATAAAGTTAACACAAAAATTAAAAATAAGTCGCTACAACAAGGACGACGGACAGACAAACGCAGTGGTGCTCCAAATCGGTTATCAGTGTTACTTTCTTCAAGAAGGTTACCTTGAATTAGATTATCTGAGTCAGCGGGAGTGAACGGGACAAGCTTGAACGTACGTAACAGCTATTGGCTTTATAACACAATATTTTGTCAACGTGAAGTCTACAGCAAACAGGTGTCGACACAGAGACAGTAGCAGCTGTAATTATCATGGACACAAAGCCCGAAATGCCAACGCTCCCGCTTAACGCTAATCAGTTGCTAACTTTTGCCCAAAAACTTAACCAAGGACAGTTCGGTGCTGGAATCGATATGGAAAGTCATAAATATGATGACGATTCGTCCGATGACGAACTGCCCATTCAGGTAACAGACGAAGAGGAGGAACTCGCTATGTCTAAGGATGGCCATATTGCTGACGGCCAAAAAGGTAACAAATCGCATCTCGTCAAGCCCCCCTATTCATACATTGCTCTGATCACAATGGCAATCCTGCAGTCGCCCGGACGCAAGCTGACACTTAGCGGCATCTGCGATTTTATCAAGAACCGCTTTCCGTACTACAGGGAAAAATACCCGATGTGGCAAAACTCGATTCGACATAACCTGTCACTCAACGACTGCTTCATGAAGATTCCCCGTGAGCCGGGAAATCCTGGCAAAGGCAACTACTGGACACTAGATCCAGCCAGTGAGGATATGTTTGATAATGGCAGCTTCCTGCGGAGACGTAAACGCTACAAACGCCAGCAGCCGGATCAGCAGGCATTGCTTGTGCGGGAACAGATGTTTCTTGACGCCCTTCGACAGCATCATCCGTTCGGGCCACCAGCACCGAACGGCTTGCCAGCCCAGCTGCAGATGCAGCTTCAGCAACAGATCTCCTCAGCGTACCCGTTACTGCCTCCATTATTTCCGCAGGTGCCTCTCCTGCCTCCACTGCCGATCAACGTGAAGATGTCGCCGCCCTCGGCCCCGGTCTCCCCTTCAGCAACGCCTTCGTCGCCACCATTGAAACCTTCAGCCAACTTCTCAATTGACGCACTTATCGGTGGTGACTCGCGTTCCAGTCGGTCACCTACATCGTTACCTTCGCAACTTCCCGCCCTATCCTCGTTAGCACTTCCCTTACCGCTAAGCTGGATCCGATGAATGCCTCGCACCAAACAGATCAATGGCGACTAGGTGACTGCGTGAAGTTCTCGTCTCTGAAAAAATGGGGTGTAGTACGATATCATTTTCTACTTTTGGACTAAGTCATGTGCTACTGACCCTTGGCCGAACGAGTATCTGTGCGCCATTGTCATCGAACGTTGTAAAATTGGGGACAGTGGTAAGGTACAAGAAAAGCCACATCCTTGTCCTTCCTGGGGCACTGCTGTACGGCTCCGCAAATTGACGCGGAGTATGCGACGCCGCGAAACAGAATGTAAATAGAGGATTGAACAATGATGAAATTTAGTTCGTTAAGGCTCTTCGAATTGATGTAGCTACCGACCCCGATGTCCATACCTAACCAATAACGCACCATTTTTATTATTGTGCCAAAGATCAGACCTGAAAAATCTGATTCCGAGCGACCATTCTGAGCGGCTGCGGTCGTCCACATCGCTCTCGTAGCACTTCATGACTTCAGTATCTGTATACGGCGACGTCAGTAAACGATTCGTTTTATTGGGAAGCTAATGATAATGATGCGCAGAGCCAGTCTGGGTACAGAAAGCCCGCAGTGAATATGTATTCTGATAGTAGTATATGTATTTTCACTGTGTTCCTTGTGATAGCTGTTGGGATTGATCTCTTAGTATTATAATTATTATTGAGAAACATTAGTCCTAGTGCTATTTCAATTTCACAAACAAAAAAAATGTCACACAAAATAATTTGTACATATATATAGATAGTAGATAAGTATGAAATGGACCGCGTATACATGAGTAATATGTGGACAGCGAAACAGATGCTGAACTACACAATAGGACGCTAGCGGCTAACTGTTGTATAGAAACAAACATGTATATAAATTTAATCGCTTCTATATAGAAGTATATATAAATACATAAATTGATAATTATAATGATAAATATGGTAATGATGGCCAGTACCGGTTGTCATTTGGGATGTCCAACTAAATATATAGCAGCGAGGTAAAGAAAATATATAAAGACAGATAGACTTATACGACAAGACGATATCCCAATGTGTGTAAAATAACTTATGTACTATAGCAACAAAATACGATCAACGGAAGAAGGTGGCGGAGAACGGAAGATACGAAACTGAGAAGTTGACTAAACTCAAACAAAGTTAGTAACGAAGAGAGTAAGTTAATGATAATAGAACGGATAAAACCAAAATCGACCAATTCGAACAATTCATTACCAATGATGACTAGAATATAACTAAAAACAGTGGTAATAAATCGCATAGCAATATCGGATGCAATATCTGAAGTAGATCGTTTCCTCAATTTATATGCGTAATATATTTATATACACTAACTTTTTTCAACTTATTGAAACGGTGTCATTTGGTAGTTCCTCGTCGCACGCAAAACCGTACGAGAGCTCTGTTATTTAGGAACGTTTATTTAGTGTTGAGACAAAAAAAAAAAAGGAAAGCTCAGTTGAGCTTACGGCGAAGACCATGGATCATTCCTTCATGGCCCCAATTATGATTCTGTGGATAAACTGTTTCGTACTTCATGCCCGATGCGACGTTTAAAGCTACTTCCACCATGTTGGTAAACGATTGTACAGTTTATACCAAATAGCCAGATCTCGATCGTCTCAAGCGATATATATACGTAACCTTTAGCCATCTACTGACAATGATATACCTATCGATGTTTTTCTAACTTCAAGCATATAGTATGACAGATTTTCACTGGTGGCAATTGGATGGGTTTTTCAATGTCTAGTTCAATCTTAGCATCAAGTTATTTCATAGAACCGGTTCACAGTATAGTTCATATATGTATCCGCATAGATATGATAATAATTAAACGTCGGCCCTACCGCCCATCAGCGTATGTCTGTATACTCAGCTAGTGCTATTTTGAAGGCTGATGAAGTTACTGTCGCTGGTATCAGCATGGTATGAAATGCTACAAGGTAGGAACCGTAGTGAAAGGGTCTTACGGAAAACCAGATTAATTTGCAGAACTGCGGATAGACAAATGCCTAATGGCAGTACATCGCATCGTCCGTCAGCCGTTGTTTGGCTTAGGTATAAATCCTCGCAGGTTTAAGTAACGAAGGTTGTATTTTAACCGCATTGAAGGTGGGGTTTGCAGCTTTATTGCATGGCGTGACTAGTAAATGTCATCTAATATGTAAGGTTTGTTTCCGCCAATATATCACATAGTAAAAAAACGTCCATAAACTAACTCGGCTCTTAGCTTTTTGAAACTATCCTAAAGTAGCCAACTTAAACGTTCAAGTTTTACGTCCGGCACCGCCGTTAAAAAGGCTATTCCATAAGATGACAGCATGAGACGAAGTGCGTCTATGTCCGGATTTGAATCCAGATTAACGCGTGTCCCTAGTACGCAAATACGGCACTTGATACGTCAACACTTGAAACCATCTAACGTTGTTTGATCTGCGCATTCAGCTGATTCGAAAAGAGATGTATAACGTGCTTGTTAATCAGATAGCAGGTTTGTAATTCTTTACATGTATTCATATATATATATATATATGAGTACTTGCAGTACAACTTGAAAACATGCATGGACGTGTTTGGTTGAAAAATGTTGCTCATAAACATGGCTTAAGAACAAAAGAGAATTTGTCAAATGCCTGCACACAGGGGTAAAGTTGGCGTAGCATAAACATACATACATATACTGATTCGTATCCCTGTAAACACACACACAAAGATAGTCCACGAGTAACAATGAGTCCGACACGTAACGTGTTACCTTTAATGGCTCTAAAAAGTACGGATCGAACTGAAGTCCCTTGATTTCTTCTCCTAGCAGAATATTTAGCGTCCCCAGAAATGCTATGGATGAATAATGAAATGGATATCATATGGATCGAGTGTCAATGGGGGGAAACAATCGGACGATAAGAATGTCCCGGAAGAGGCAAGGCCATCTCGCAAAGCTTACTCTGCAGCAAGTTATGTTACTTCACACGTTTTGAGCGCATATGGTCCATGGTAGGTTTTGACTGGGACAATCCGTCGCGGGTCATATGGTAAGACCGGGAACTGGGCGCTAGATAAAACTTTTAATTTTAAAAGAGCGTGCAGTTCGCGAATAGCTCCGGCCGAGGACTTTGAGCTGGGGACCTCCGAGACCCACGAGAAGTAAGTGGACAAAGAGCAAATAAAAGCCGTGCTCGGAGCGATTTACGCTGTCCTATGTTCGGTGCAAGACTTAAGCATTACCGGTATTAAGGCCGCCAGCAGCAGCTGCAAGAGCAAGTGGCACTAGACGCTGGTGGCGAAGTATATCGGCAGGATAAAGGGGCTTTGCCCCAACAAGCTCTGGAATGATACTTTTTTTCGAAAGAGAACAAAACGGTCCGGAGACCGAGATGGAGGGGAAACACAGGGCCACCGCTAAATTTTCACAGATTGATTAAAATCAATTAGTCGTTGCTAAACGAACGTTGGTGGTACACATACATATATTCTGCCTTGGCGCTGATAATAACACCGTCCACAGACATTCCACAGGCTACAATTAATTGTATTTTATTACGCTGCATCGAGCTTTACGACACAACTAGGTAGGTAAAAATGGTCCCCATATAAAAATCGCTATATGGTTATCATCTAATATGTGACCAGTGTCAATGATACGAAGCTTGGAGAGAATGATATCAAAAAGTAACGAATACTAGTTGGAAGGACAAGTTATAGTGCATGTATAAAGCGACCTTAGCACATGTAAAAATTGCCGGTAGCTGCAGAACGCGCGAACGTTCGGCTTCCAAATGGTAAAATGGCAGTCTGAATGGAATTGCAAAATATGACGGTGATCGGCCACGATAATACTTGTGCTGCAAACATTACGGCCAACAAGACTTCGATTTGGTACACTTCGATGACCGTACCATTTGACGTAATCATTTGACGTCCAAAGTGTACGTTTAATAATGACGTTTGCTTTTTTTGCTAATTGTCCGCACTCATGCCAGTTCTTAAAAATTTTGCGATGCTGTTCCGTAAACCTATCAACTTCTAACTTGTACTTTAACGTCTACTTGCACCGGGTCTCTTTACCAGTTCCTGTCACTATTTTTATCGTCGTTCATCATCCAAGCATTTTCACCGTGAAGCTGCAACGCTACAAACGTGCACATATACAGATTTATCTTTTGGCTCTTTAATAGCGTCCTGTAAAATGAGACAAAGGCTTATTTTTTAAAAAAACTATTTTCGAAAAATAAAAAATGCACATTCCTCAATTATTTGTATTCTATTTTGTGGCTTGTGTTTTTTGTTTCTGAAAGGTCAACTATCGTAGGGCGGCTTTTGCCGGCATGGCCAACTGATGCACAGTAAATTCACTTGAGTCGAGATGGTTCCCGTATGATTTACATCGTTGCACGATGTTATGTATTGTTATTGTACACTTAAGCAGCAATTATAGATTCACCTTTTCTTCTGTGGCCGTTTCCAGAGTTTAGTTACGCCCGTCGCCCACCCCTCGCGGGTAGCTGCGGCGGCTCAAAATCACGTATCGCTCCGCCAATTGTTTACGCTCGGTATGGGACGGTTTCTGCTCGTTGTCTCGCCTTATTATATTGTTCGTGTATGTCCTAGATTTTACAACCGGGACGGGGTCCCCACAACTTGGCCGCTAGTTTAGCAGCGGGCTTCACTATTTCCACGGTAGTCGTACACCCTCATCCAATACAATTCGTAGTTAGGATTAGTACTGGAAAGAGATGATTCTCTCTATATCTATATAGGTGGTGGTTCCATAGCTGCGGTTATGCGAAGCGGCTGTGGACAGCGAACGGTGGGTAACTAGCTGGCTCACCAGTCATCGCGAATATATATTTATTTAAATGGAAACGAGGGTGAGTTTATTTGTGGCCAATGCACCGCTAAAATACTGACACCGCTAGTCCAATTGCCAATAGATTATCAACAGGGTCGTCGAATGGCTGGCCGTAAATCGCCGACGGAGTCAGTCATAGGTCATATTCGGCCTCTGCTACATACGAATGCGATATCGACAATAGCCAGCGATAGTCCTCTGTGTCTCCGTCTTTTACTAAGCGCATTAATCTCCTCCCCGACGCCGACGACTTGTTGATGCTATTAAATAAAACATCACAAACAGCCGATGACGCCCTCGTCATACTACTATAGGCAATAATATTACCGAGACGAAAATGCTTTTTTCCTTTGTGAATCCCTATCACACATCTTCGGTATAGAGTAACGTTACCATGTAACAAGGTAGAGCTTGAACGGTTAGCTTTTGTTGGCTGAATGCCGATTCGTAAGGTCATAGCTTATTTGCTTATCTGCTATCCACTGCAGCGTGTTGAGACGTCTGCTTTGAAGTAACCTTTATTTAGCAGACGAAAGCGGAGGACCGAAAGACGAGTATCGCTCTTCGATCAGGAACGGAAAAAATTCTCACAAGTAGTGCAAGGCTGCGGAAAACTTCTGGGCGGCCAAGCTATGAGCCAATGCCAGGCGTGTGAACGATACCAGCGGTTCACTGACAGATAGGAGAGTTCCGTTCTGGGCTATCTACCACAGCAACTACGGACGAAAACATGGAAAAAGCAAGACAAGTGACGTTGTAGGATCGCCGAACCACTCTTAGAAAGGCTGTGGAAGAGCTAAACACCTCGCACGCCCTATGGCAGACCATTAGGATTGTGTCGAAAAACCTTCATTTCAAATGTAGTTCAGTTAGCGACTATCTCATTTTAATGAGTAGTACCATGTAACGCGCTCAAAGAAAAGCTGAAGCTGTCCATCAGAACGTGGGTATAAGGGGGACGCGGACACAAAAGCATCGCCACCTAAGTGACACCTCAGTATGGCTCAGTAATATAATGTAATTCTTCATATTGATTTAATTTCTCAACGTTGGATATATAATCTTGCCACTGGCGTGTACCGATTAAGTTATCGCGAGCAACCCCACATCGTTCTATAATTCTGGATTATTTGCATCAGTGCACAGGTATAACTTGGATCGACGGTTATCGTAAGACGCTCACAAATAGCCTGTAGATAACATACGTCTAAGAGGAACAGGATTATATATGTAGGGTTACCGAAAAACTATTGGTTGTTTGTCTAGCTAGATGGCGGCCAGTTTAACGACCCACTTCTCAGGTAATACGAGTCAAATCGGCGTTGGTGTACATTTTCATTTGGAAGTTGAAATTGTCCTCACTCAAATTTAAGATAGAGCGTCTTGAAAATGGAGGTGCTGGACTTCGTATGCATGTCCTGCGTAACCCAAATCTTGCTCGACTAAATTATCATCTGTTTCGGTCCCTATAAAATTTCCTTAATGGTGCTAACCCAGCTTTAACAACGTAATGAAAAATAATTTGTCACAATTTTTCGGTAAGAAACCACAAGAATTATGGGATTATGAGGAAAACGGCAGAAGGTCATCGGTTCAAATCTTCAATTGAGAAAGAACACTCACACCTATTAGAAGTTTCGGAACGGCTTAACGCTATATTCACTCTAACACGAATAATCGTTCGCTTTTGGGGAATAGAATTAAAGGTGTACGTTTCCAATTTGGTTTAATAGTATTATTTTAATTATCGCTTAAAAATGGGTCATATTATTTCAATAACAATAGAGAGAGATAGAGAGAGAGAGTCAGTGTCATGCGTATCAGGGCAGACAGGCGTAAAGCAGTATCTTATTCCACACTGGTGAGGGATGGACCAGTCAGTGGAAATTTTAATAATACTAACATCATACAACCACTGATTCGACTGAGATTACAATCTGGCATTTAGTTCCATTTACTGCGGCCAATAGGACCGTCCGTCTGCTGTAGAGACGATTGCTACTTGGCGGCAGGTTCGTTATCTGCCAGGTTCTTGGCGCGGCCTCTGCGGTAGCCGCCGCTACCGCGCTTATGCCGAGCGAGGAGCGCCGAAAGAGCCAAGAATCTTTGAGAGTGCGAAAGATCGAGGAACAGAATGGCCGCGATATCCGCGGCCCTCAGACGATTTGACAATGAACGTCGCGAATGCCCCCAGTCCACCGTAGCTACTTCGAAGCATTATTCTGTTGGTTTTATCTTCTCGATTGTGGAAATTAAAGATTTGTACAGTGGCGCGAGGAGTCGAATAAAAGAGAGACAGAAAAAGCCACTAACTACCAAATCGTGAACAGGGCGACGACGGCAACAGCGAGGGTACACAATCACTAGCAAAAAAAGAATGTATCTGCTTAGGTAAGTGGCGCGACGATGCTTGTTGCCTTTGGCACCGATACAAAACATCGTTTGACTGATCGGTAAGCGACTGGTCGAGAGACAATAACAGACCGGAAAAAAAGGGAAGAACAAGTTTATTCAGAGGAGAGGGGGCCAGCCCTCTCGAGTTGGCATGCCAAATGTTGCTACCGGATAATTGGTTGTTGGTATTAACGGCTGTGGCAAAACAGTATCAACACATACATATGGGCAGACAGGTAGATCTCATACAGTGAGGTCGCGAAAGGGGCAGGAGCGCCTCACAAATGCAGGAAGCAGAAGAGATAATAGATGTTGTCGTGACCGCGCGGCTATGATCGGGCTTTCAAATAGTTGAATATTGGAAAGTAAACTAGCCGAAAGGGCGGAATTCCGCAACAACATAGAATCTTTACTGAGCGCGATCTGTAAAACGGAGAAATAGACTGGTCAAATGCCACTGGTGGCCAATCGGCAGATCCCGAATCGTAGCACAGGGCTATGTGATGATTATTAGCAATAAGCAATGAGATTATCTGTGACATGTCTCTATTATTTGGCACTAATTGAAAATTGCATGTAAACTTACAACATATCGGTGTGTATATTGTGTCTCTTGATAGAGGAGATATAGGTTTACCTAATAGATACCTTGATCTTTACGAAAATCGAAACTTGATCAGGAGCCTTAAGGGTGAGTTGAAAGAAAAATAATTTTATTATAAGAATAGGGGACGCTGAGATACGGCTCAGGAAAAAGCTGTAACTAAATCAACAAACACCGCGATGTGAACGACCAGATCTCCGTTCTCGTGTAGATCTGACCTAAGAAAAACCTTCGTGTAGTCAGTGTTATCGTTTATTAACCTTCAATATTAGCTTCCTAGCTGCCTCTTGATTTGTGTCGAAGCTTAAAAATGAGCCCGAACGAAAAAGAAAGTTATGGCATTCTGTGCGTACGATTGAGGCATATAACAAGGTCACTTGTCATCACATTAAGCTTTCTCCCATTAAGGTGTACCATCTAATCGAACTTATGCGGCAAACAGTTATCTAAATTCGTCTTAGGGTACCTAGGTACATTTGTTGCCAAATGCTAGAAATACCTGGAATCATTACAATTAAACCCACAACGCTTGCCCTTAATAACAATTTTCACTACTGATTTCTGCTATAGTAATAGCTAATTGGTTTTCAACCTTGAAACAAAAACTGCTTTTTAGCTCCCGTCTTCCACGTCTGACACCGTTTTTCCATCTATTGGGTTCGGTTAATTCCATGGACTTTTCGCCACGCCCACAAGGGCCTATATCGACAGCTCAATACGCGAAGCGCTGCATACGGTCATGCTAAAAAGGTGACATACAAATACACGTACCAGGATAGAGCTTGTAACACTTTACCAATCGCTCTTCGTTCCAATGTCACTACCTATCAAGATCATGTTAACTCGTCAACTGGGCAGAGCGTAGAGAGCGGATCCCGTAGCAGTAGCCCAGTGGAAGAAAAAAATACACATGAAAATAGGCATTGTTTTTACGCAACTTTGGAAACAAGACTGGACATTCCGTCAGTGTTGTCGATTGGACGCACTTTTCGACGACACCACTCGTCTCTCGCGAACCGGTAATCATATCGGCTATTCGTAGGTGGCGCTTCTGGAGGGACAGTCGTGTTCCGGTATCGTGGATGACGGACAGGGTAAGAGAGAGAGAGAGAGAGAGAGAGAGAGAGAGAGAGAGAGAGAGAGTAAAACTAGGGGGAATAGCGTATACTAAATGGTCACCGCTAGTCTTGCATTGTTGTGGGAAGAGAACGCCCACCGTGTTTTGGCCATGCTGCCAAAACAAATGCAGCTCCACATGATCAGGGGATTGATGGTAGGTGCTTACTATTATGAGTGGAATCTTACGGGTATAGTGGTATTACGAAAGGCCCACATGAAGCGCCGTTTCGTTCAATGGTGCCGAAAATTTGGGAAGCCCCACCAAATCGCAGACACAAGCACATAAAACCGCAATGACGGCGATGTAGCACCGATGCGGCAAGCAACCGAAAACCGATAGCATCTGGTGCCGCCAACATTCCCTCTGATATTTCTCCGGGTCAAAGGTTTCATGCCTGTTTGCTAAGGGTAAATCTCAGAAGTCAGCAAACTAATTGATAGTGAAGCTTTGCACCGCAATGAACAGCCAATTCCAGCAAATCGAGCGCATCGATCGTATGAAATGATCATACGAATGAACTAACAAGTATCGTAGTAAACCTGAATGTCACCATGTATAGAAGATCTGTGGGTGACTCAACGATATTCGTTGCTCTTGTGGAACTAACCAAATTGTGGCTTTGCAAAGAAAACAAATTCGAAACCCGGGTAACTTTTCCTAATTGGTTGAGTGTTGCACTTGAGTACAGAAGGAAAAAGTTAAGCTAGTTAGGAACAGTCAACTAGCCTACATATAATACGCTTGGGATTAACAGTTTGTTTTTTAAAGTACTGATAAATCGCTTTTACTAAATCCGTTGAAGCTTATCTGCACCGCTATGGGTGATCGTCATCCAGAAAATATCCAGTTTAGGGGATATTATTCGATTCCCGATGTCGATGCTTTTATCAGAGGGGGTAATGATCCCCATCGTGCATGTATATTCATTTCACTGCTTAGCGCCTGACAGACACTTATGTCTGAAGGGTGCTTTTTTTCACGCCAAACATCTGCAAATATGCTAATCGTTAGTCGAGACTGCCGAAAAATTAACTAGGCCGAAAGCAGGGCCACCAGTTGGACGACGCTGTACATTCGTTCTCGGGGTTTCAGGACGCGATGTGTGGACAAAAAAGGGGAGGAATTACGGCAACAATATCGCCTCCTACCCGTGCGATGCATATGTACCTTTACCCAATACCACGAAGCATATATTGTGCGAATAAATACGTACACACAGGTCTGCACGAGTTACGACACAGTGATTTAAAGATTGTTAACGCCTTAACAGGTACTGTGATAAGGTTCTGACATTAACGGCGTTAGCTATTGTGATTGACGTCTATCAGTAGCATCTTGTACCTGATATTGGTAGGCAATTTAGTATTGACTCAATTTTTGCTTAAGGTGGGTAGCTTCTCGACTATGAAAGCAAGCCGCCTTCTGCCTTTTCCCACTCTGCCAGTTCTGCTTGTTTTCTCTGTTTGCCTGTCAATACTCTTTAGGGTCGTAACATCATGGCTTTGATTACTGCGTACTCAGAATTTTATTATTACCATTGCTTTGCTAGAATATTTACTTACACAGTAGACCGCCATCGGTAGGTGGCCTGAGCTAACGACGACTACGCTTTGCCGGACTCCAACAACCGTTTACCGTTGAAGGCAATACTAATGGACAATGGAACTGCCGTTGTTAGTCTCCTAACTCCTGATCCGCCCAAGTGAATCCGCTTCGATGGCCATAAAGCCCATAAAGCGTCTGTTTCATTCGCTCCTTACCTCTTTTTCTTTATTATGTGAAACCCTGAACACGCACAAACACACAGACCCTGTATACGCAATACACACATGCCCACACATCTTCTGCCCAGACCTTGGTGCTACGATCTTTATTGAGCGATTGCATTGAGTCGTTCTTCAGTAGCGGTATCACTACAGAGCCTTGGAGAAGCAGCATTTGCAGTCACGAATTCAACAAACATTCACATCGCAGACAAAGTAAAAGAAGAATCGGAACGCTCCGACTTTCTACCTAGTGCTACTGGATCGCGCATCCGACTGTTAAATATGTTACTATGGGGGGTATTAGCGCACTCTAACAGCCCTTGGTCTTCTCGACTGATTCGTGTATCCTTGTCGGGTCGTGATTATTGCGTTGTGTATTAGTGATTGTGGTGACGAAAATTGTTCTAGTGGCGACGAGCGATTCTCCTTAGGTCGTTCTATTTTGCTGCTGCTACTGCCACCTTTTTCGTTAGGAAGTCGTCGACGGTGGCGGGACCGACTGTTTGAAAACAACTAGCTCTACTACCAGTTACTGCTCATATCTGTGTAGTAGTTATTCGATAACTACGGCCGGCTCGAGGTCTTCGGCCAAACAGATCATGAAAAGAAGATGCCGCCGTTGTTCAGCGTGGAGTGTAAAAGATAGCAATTGCATCAGGTACAATAGCTATTTGCGCTGCCATATGCATGACTCGCTTTTCTATTGGTCTGCAGGACAAACATCACGACGGCTTCGTTCGGCAAGGAGCCAATGAGCGGTTCCATCAGCTGGCGGCCGTCCTCTGAACGCGCTTTGCCATCACCCAGTAAATATATTTAGATGGCTAGATTAATTGTAACGGTTGAATGCTCGATGTTTGCGGTAAGCTAGCTCATTCCATTGTGACGACTAGCCAGTATTAATATCGCCGTAATAATCGAACGGGATCAAAAAGAGATAGGGCAACTGCAAGCAAACTCGTATATATAGCGATAATGTTGTTGTCTTTTACAACTGTGCAATAAGACGAAATCTCGTGTAAGAAACCGACAGCTTTCTGTGGATTTTGTGGCTCGGCTAGAACTTGTCGGGTAGGCACAGGAAAGAGGCATGCTCTTGTAAGAGAGTGTAACAGTGTTGAACGCACCGACATTGTTTTATAGAACTGGACAAATCATCAGTGATATTCTTCATTAACGGTAACTGCCTGAGTTTTTCGCGTTTATGTCCGGCGCGTTCCTTCAGATGGCCCGCTCCTGGCCCTGGACGACATCTGCGTACGCCTAAGATTTAGGTGTACGTTGAGCACTACGTGTCCACGCAACTTTATATGGGGCGCCATTACGAATACTACCACTCCGATGTTTAAGAAACAACATATGGATAGTGACGAGCTGTAGCTTAGATTGGCCACTGAGTAGATAGTATGCGGGTCAATTGGAATACGAGAAAAACCGGGTTTACATGTGACCCAGATGGCTTCGCTGCACTATCTAAAAAGCATTCTGTCGGCATTAGGGGTTCCAATTGGGCATCAACAGGATTTTCGCTATCCTCAAACGAATCCTCTTCCAATAGTCATGAGACATTGGGCAGTTAGGGTAATAATGATCTCAAGTCAGCGTCGATGAAGTGAACATAGGTACATAAATGATATGGATACAATCAGGTGTTTGGCGAATGCGACGAAGGGGTAAATCTGGAGGACGAGAATAATATTTTACGTTTTCAATAACGATAACAGGAGCTTTCTCACGGTGATCATTGACCACAACTGATCCAGGCATTTAACCGAGCGTTCTAACAGAGCTCGTAGTTTAGCGCACTTTTTTGTCGCTTACGGGTGCAATGGAAATTTTGTTTGTTTTTTTTTTTTTGTTTTCCGAAGTGAAATAACCGAATGCTACACTATTGTATCTAGTACGTAATTATATTGTTGTTATTATCGTTTCGATAAGCTTATTTTTTTTTCGTCTCCCATGCTTGGGCTGGACTAAATGCAATCTATGGACCTGTCGTTAACATATAAAATTTTTTTGACAAATTAAAATAAAATGGGCTCGGCACGTTTGATTAGACGTGTCTTCTGGTCTCGGCTAAAACCTGCAATCTTATCAACTGCCAGGCATAATTTCTCACATGAGTCAAGTGCTATTGAAACATAGATGACATTAACATTACCGTATTCAGCTTGAAAGAGACACCTGGAACCATGTTGACTGGACATGAAAAATTTCGCTTCGAAATTCCGAAAATTCTTCGAAATAAAAGTCCGATCTTAGAAAAGTCGTTTTCAACCCAGACAAAGTATACTGGACTTTCCAGAAGTACATCGTGTGCCATTATACCTTAAAATTGTATGGAAGATCCGAGAGGACCGTAAGCCGGTTAGGGTAAGAATCCGACCGAAGCAGTGGACCAGGAAGGTTGATTCCCTTAACCCAGAATGTTGTTGAATCAGGACAATAGGCCAAATGCTCGACTCCTCCGGCGAGAGCAAGGCAATCTCCTGCAAAATCATACAATGTTCTGAAAAATACCCCTTGCATGTATTGCATATATACAGATCTATATGCGTGTCTAGCAGTTTTCGTAGGCACGCTTCCGATCGATCGATAACATTGAGCCTGCAAAGAAATTTAAGCAAAATGTGTGCTGAACCATGCAATATCGAGAATTGTTTCTCAGTAGTATCTCATGTGGTTTCACCATCCGTCTTTTCTAGGACAGTCATCATTCTTACTCAACTTGCCTAGATAATAATAATTAGGCGAACAACAGGAATCTCTTAGGATATCCGAGTGGCTGGCAGAAGGACACTTTTAATTCTCTGTCTCTCGTCTGGCCGACCCAAGCGCCAGTTCTGTGCTGTCCTTTATCAAATATCGTTGAATTTTCTCCCATTGTGCTTATATAATCTGGTCTGCTTTAGCTTTTCTTCTTTGTGCGTGTTCTTTATTCCATTCTAGAGTGTATTTTTACCTTTTTGAGGTCACTGGTGAAAATATGTTGAAGACGGAAACCGCGTGTTTAAAGACATGTACTAAATTTGTATTGTATAATATCGGGATTTCTTGTTAGAATAGTCTTGTGTGTGTTGAAGCTACGCTAACGTCTCAAAGTAGTATGTTTAAACTGTGTGGGAATTAGGAGTATTTTCAACGCATTTAACACACCTGGGCATGTTTCTTTTTCTTAAGAGCAATTTCTGCTTACGGTTAAGCAGAGATACATGCACAAAGAAAGCAAAGCCAGAATAGAACTACCGTAGTATTATTATCGATTATTCAAATACCCTATTAAATTATTACGATGCAATTTCCTTTGAAGAGTGATCCAAGTCATCTTCAGTGAGCCGGCTTAATCTAGTGGCTAATGGAGTGTCTGTGATACGCTACCATTGCGACCATGAATATGCCTTGACAAATGGTTAGCATGCCATTTTATAGGTCTATTGGGTAAACCCCAAATGAAGTCAGAACCCCAAATGATTCACCCCGGACTAGATTTTTTATTAAGGATAGGTCTCTAAAGCCATACTGAAGGGGTGGTTCTAAGGAATGTTCGACGAAAACATATAAGAAGCTGTAAAAAAGATTGAAAAAGCCTATATTAGGGCTTGACGGTCTTTAGCATTGTTGGAATTAAGCCAGGCGAAGAACGCATCATTCAATACGTGCACAAACACTCGTAAACATGACGGAAAGCAAAATCATTAATTATAACTTTTTTTTTTTTTTTTTTATTCAGTGTCAGCATCTTTTGAACTTGCCACTGTTTTAATTTTCCAAACTTCTTAAAAACCTTAACGTTATTTCCTTCACGGAACACCGATCTTTCCCGACGTAAATAGCTTGGCCTATGAGTCAGCCTAACCTGCTATTCCCGCTTCTCCGTTCTGTCTTGTGTGTGTTCGTTGTCCTATGTAATTGATCTAGTCTTCGCAATATTCTTCGTGCCTCGACGACGTCCTGGAGCCTGCCGCTCAATGGATCTGTTGCTTTTCGTCCTCACCGACGTTTACAAGGGAGGCTCTATGAGTTTACGTGGAGCGAGTACATGGGCGCAGAGGCATACAGATCCGAGCTGCTAGGCATACGCTACTGGCAGGTGCTAATGCGCCCGTTTCTCCCTTCCCCTTTACTTGTCCTTACAACCGTGCACCGACTAGGCCGCTCCCCTTTGGCTTTTAACGCTGATTACAGTTTCGAGTCCCCGCGTGGCCCGTAGCTGCGTTTCTCCAATAGACAAACTAACCGACACCGATGTGGGTGGGCAAAATTATCACCGGCAGTGGTTAAAGCGACGGAACGCGTTCTGGTCGTGGCAAAGAAGGATGTCTGGAAAGAAGTTTTACGGCCTAAACGGCAATAAAAGACACTGTTGAGCACGTGCGCGATGACAGAGAGGCACGTATTTTCGTCGTCTTGTTGACGTTAGAGAGGCTTACAACTACTTGCCTTTAGTATAACGTGGTGCTTGATGGTGTAAGGTACTTCGAAGTACAAGTTTTCCATATGCGTTTTATCCCGCAGAAGTTAATGCTGTTTATAAAATTAAAAGTGCTCAATCTGACTGATAATGCAAAACCAAATTAAGTGTAACATGACGGTCTCCTAAATGATCGAGAATATGTCTATGCCCGTAAAATAACCATTTTAAAGTTATACCGTCATACTAAACAACAGAATTAAACAAATAGACCAATATCAACTTGAACACCGGCTCTTTCCCCTCTTTCCTACTTTCTCACGCCGCGCTCTCTCCACGTCTCGAAGTAATGATTAATTTAAATACACTTGTGTGCCCCCTCGTCCTCTGCTGTCCCGCTGTGTTCGATCCACTTACTGGCCCTCGCATTTTCGGCACATATCAAGGATGGATACTGGTATAAGACGATGCTTTTTGTACCTCTCTGCATCGTTTTTTTTATCTTCGTTTGATTTATTTGAGCCGCACACGATGTCATCGGACGGATTCCTAGTTGAGCTGTTTCTTTCTTGGGGGGGGGGGTCAGAAGTTGGGCAAAAGGGCTAGAGGGAGAGGGCGTGGGGCATATCGGTGCACTCGAATGAGTCGTCGTCGCTGAACAAGGGCGCACGAAGTGGCACCAGCAAACAGCATCGGCAGGAGTAACGGTGTTCGCACGTTGCACACCCAGATAGCTCTCTATTCGTGTATCGTCACCCTGTCTGCCTCTTGATAAAAGCCGTGGAATCGTGGTCCGCTTCGTTCCCAGCAGCAAAACGCAGCGCAGCAGGACATCTATCTACTTAACTTAAGGTGCCTGTCGACACTTCTCAGCAGGCTTGGCATCGCAGACACCGCCTCTCTTTCACATAATTAAGTTATCTGAATAGTGTGTAAGTATTACCCCTATGCTGAAGACGCTGGGCTTGGAGGGCATGCCAGCACCCGTCGTAGGAAGTAATTCCTGCCCTCTGAGTCTTTCATGTTTTCGCATGGATCGCCACTGTTAACAAAAATCATTACGGCGGTTTTCCACCAGGTGAAAAGTGCTTGCATGTGTTTTTATTATCAAAGAAACAATGATAACAATTGCAACGGTTGTTTGGCACTACCTGTTCGTGATACGAATGCTTACTCTCTTAAGTTGTTTGTCTATTTCAAACAGACCGTATTGTCGTTTTTTAAAAACGATAGTTAGTACAACAAACGCACTGAAGTGAAACATTGTCTCTAAGCAAAGTTCACCAACAATGATAAAAGACAGCACAATTTTCGAACAAACTCTACCGCGTCTCTTCTACAAAAAGTTGACCTATCTGTAATAATTTGAAACCCCAATCAGGCAAAGACGGCTTTTCTAGACAAAACGTTCAGAGTACGTCCTTCGAATACTCATGAGTCATTGTGTCTTCACAACCGGCTTCAGCTAGTGTCTTTTGAGATTTGCGAGGAATTTGTCATTTTGCTGAATTGTGAGACATGAGCGTAAAAACACCGCAACTTTTGTGGTGGAAGAAGGTAAATGGTATTGCGAACGCGTCGCAGTTGAATCTGCTGCTTCATAACGGTGCACGCGAAAATGGGAAAATATACTTATGTCCCTGTTAGGATAGATTAGACAGCCCTGTTATAGCTCAGCGAGTAACGTATTTGCCTGGTAATCTTAGGGACACATTGTGGTCTGGACTGGAACGCGGGCATAGACAGACCTCGTTTCGTACTGGGAGCCAGCCATCTGCTGGAATACCTAGCGGCGATACCGGATGTAGAACTCGAAACGTAAAGGGTAAGTTAGGCAAGGATGAACGCTGGCGGAATCAATGATAATGATAGGGATATTGATAGACCAAGGAGGAACGGAGAGGGAGGAATGGTAAAAGCAGTTCTAAGCAATTTCAATTTAGAAGTGGAAAAGATGTTCCTTATAAATGTGCACCTTGATCAGCTGAGATGATCGGTGGCATAAAGGGGCAAACATCATTGAATCATGTAATATATGATTAAGATATCTATACTTAGATGGATATCGTAAGCAGGAGACAGGAGTGAAACATTTAATATCGATTCCTTAGACATTTTTTTCATTAAGTGATTAATGAAGTGTGCAAAGATTTCCTCATAATCTCTCTTATATCGGTTAACGATGATAAATTACAAGTTAAATATATTAGTGTGGTAAAGTAACGATTTATTTCGAAAATATCCAGTTTGACTTTTTTTTCTAAATGTGTTTACGATATCTATCAGCCTCTCTCAGACTTTGCAGATTGGCCCAGTCAGACATGTCTGAAAAATCTGCTTCGAAACCTCTTATTGAAATGAGGAACTTTTCGGCTACCTATGCTAGGTCAGAATTGTCTTGGAGAAAATGAAAAGCGGAAGTGTCTTCTGTATCTAGCCAATAGCTGATTAGTTTCCGTCGTATGACTCTTCAGTAACTTCGAGTGCATTAATATTGCCGCTTTCCGGGACCTTGGGGTTGATTACGATACGATCACACAACTTGAACAATATTAGACAAACTCAAAATTTCGCGCTGCCATCTTTGTGAAAGTATCACCCTTCACCCTAAAGCGCTTATCGAGTAAAGCGTTATTTATTATTCTCGGTTTCATTTTTTTCGCCATGTTAATAATACCGTTGCTTCAGACAACGGCATATTGATCTTCTGTCAGCCAATCGATTTAGTTATGAGACAATCTAAAGAATCAAATAGTGTTTCAACACGAAGATTTGCTAAAAAGGAGATAATAAAGTTCTATGCTTATAAAGCGAAGCGGGTTTAGTCTCTTCGGTATATAAAAAATCTTACTATAATTATACCTATTTGTTTATCGTTTCTATCAATTGCTCTTGTCTGACGACAGTTTCGTTAAGTACAAGTAACTTCCAGTGGACTGAACGGTACTAAATTCACAACATAGCCTTTGCGGGGTACTGCGGGGAATCTTGCGGAGAATTACAAGTTTAGAAGCTACTGCAAGGATCTTTATTCATGACCTCCTATGGACGTCTTCTTGCACAGTACCAATTTTGTAGCTCCGATTACGACCGTAGACAAATGAAGTTGATCCTCGTTACTTCTTATGAAATTGATCGATCGATCGCCGGTATGCGCTACTTCCAGCAACAGTAATTGATCTTATAGGACATCCCAATTCTAAGGGTTTGACGCACTTCCGAACACACTGATGGATCCAACGAATTTTACCTGAAACGCCGAGAATCCTTCGGCATGTGGCCTTCCATGAAGAAAAGCAAGTAGTTACATCAAAAAATCGTTATAAGTTGTCAAGGGCATGTTCGATTATGAAGCTAAAATTTTGTTTTCAAAACAAATGCATTACTTTTGGCCTGTGTCTACTGAAGACTATTCAAGATTGCGGCATATTTGATCAGCAATCTGCTCCAACCTCATTCCTTTAGAGAAGCAAATAATACTCCACCTTTATCCAACGTAACTCTACAACTATAGTTCGGATTCGGTAAACGAGCTGCCTTTTCATATAGTTAGCGACCTAGATAGCTAGCTTTCACAACCCAAATCAAGCAGAGTGGTCGGCATAGATTCACGGGTTTTCCCAGTAATAAAGAGTAGACTCAGCTAATCACACCGGAACAAGTACAAATATATATAGCCATACCTTCTGCGATATATATATATATAGCAAATGGAATTATTGCTCTTCGTTTTGTGTTCGTAATATTTACAGGTTTCAGTCATGAAGAGTGTCCATTTTGTAGGCCCCGGCTGTCTACCTTTAGCACTTTCAGTACGTTCATCTTCTGAGCGTATTGATGCCTGTTATCGACGTGTTTGAAAAAATGCAGTAACTCCTATAGAATTAATTTACTTAAAATGTGTACTTTTTTACCTAGTCTGACCATCTCGTTAAACTCATTTTTGCATGCGAAGCCTCCAAAACATTTCCACAGCATGTTCAAAGTAAGCACGCTCTTAACATGTAACCCCATACTTCTAATGTAACCTCCCGCTTACATTTCTCTTATGTAACTTGGCTAAAAACCAATGAAAATCATCGGACAAATGGCTTTTCTTTGAAGGTATTAAGACAGCGGCGATAAAAACACAATGAACCAGCACAAAGAATTAAATACAAACGCATGTTTTTTTCGCTTTTCATGTTAAACAAATAAGGTTTACAACAAATGAAATTCTGATTCCTGTGTTTTTACATTTGGACAGGACGTCACGCAAAGGCCGAGCTTGGCCAAATATCATATAAATATATAATAATTGGTGCCGCCTCTACCGACCCGACTGCTCACAGGCATTAGCCAAGTTCACTAACGCATAAATTTCAATTTTTTTTACAAATTAAAATTTATTTTAAAAAATATGGTTTATAATGCCTGAAACTTGGACGTTTTCAGTGCGATATGGAAAGCACCAGATGCTTCACATTCAACTCGTCGTGATTCAAGTAGGCCAATACATTATCAATAACAGCCGACCACTTACAGGTCAATCAAAGTCTCAATTAGCCGTTGGCTTTCGTTTGTCACTTATATTGTTTATTATCTCTCGTGGCTTCATTCAGCAGTAACCCTTTACCGCCAAACTAGCCGATGCCTTCCCTTTTCAGTAAGACGAAGCCTTATGCCATCCTTCGTCGTACTAGTTCAACTCGCCGAACTTCCCTAGACGAACCAAGTTTGCTTTCGCGATTCACTTATCTCTTATTACACCAAGTTTGCCTTGTCGTTCCTGTGAGCTCCCTGCTTAGTATCTACGAGTGAGGCACGGTCACTTCATGCAGCCTAAGGAACCAACATAATGTCGGTGGATGGATACTACCTTCAGGGTTATAGTAGTATGTCCGCTATACACTAAATATAATTAAGCCGCTTTCAAAAGTGCTAGTAGAAACTAGTGGCTTCGTACATTCTTTCTCCTATGCTGTATACCCCTTTCGATAGCATCGCCTATTTCACCCGCATTTCGTATTTACCTCATTCTCTTTGTCCTCGCGTTTTCGCCTCTCGGTCGTGTTCCCGCTACCCCATTGGCAAAGCCCCATCCAGTTATCCTAGCTACCCAGCAATCAACTACCTGGCTTTAGTTGGCCACGTCGCTAGCTCCAAGCTCACATAAGTGCGCGCTGCATGCTCGATTCTCCGCTTGATTGCGATACTCCACGCCGATGTTATTAGCGTCATGCGAGACCTGAACAGTCATTTTGGTGAGGTAAACGATAAGATGAAGAAGGGAAGATTGCTTGATCATAATGTTGGCGTAGATAGTTGTGTTTTGTAGTCATACAGACAGGCTGGTGGTAGGTGGCAAGCGACAAACGTCCGCGTGTGCACGGGTTCGAGAGGTGGGATGTAGCAGAGGATGTAGGAGGGGCATGGCCATCGAGATTTGAGGGCAATATACCGACGTCTGCTCTCTTTTTCGCTCTGTCTCCTTTTGCCCGTCTAATACATAGATGGTACAAAAGAATCCAGCTGAGTGGATTTCTCGCTTTGTCCGTTATAGAGGTACTTTCTGCGCGTCAGGTCCCTATGTTATGGGTTCAATGCAATGGGTTGAAGAACGATGCCAACCACATAAAAAGGAGATAGGGGCAGTTATGAAGGAAGCGTGTGTGGAATACCAGCGCGAAAAGGTACAAAAGTAGAAGATAACAGCTTCAGCAATAGATAGATGGATCATATACGTGCCTGTG
Source organism: Varroa jacobsoni (assembly GCF_002532875.2). Classification (NCBI taxonomy): domain Eukaryota; kingdom Metazoa; phylum Arthropoda; class Arachnida; order Mesostigmata; family Varroidae; genus Varroa; species Varroa jacobsoni. The sequence continues at coordinate 6,245 of NW_019214937.1, read as the reverse complement.
TATATGTGAGCGAATTGGAGAAAAGAAGGTGTAAACTGGGTAAAAAAGAAGAACGTAGAGTTACTCGTTGCTAGGAGACAATCGCTCGCCGCCTTTTGCTACCATTAGCAGGACGACCGCAACGCCATCGCTAACAGAAGCTCCTGTTCAATGAAGAGATCGTCGAACGGCGTCGTACTTACTAACTAATCTATTTACCTCTCCGACGCCACACGGAGTCTACATGACAGACTGACGCAGTGAGAGCAACAGAGTGGAACCTGACGGCGATGCCCTCTAGCGAACACTGGAAAAAAAAATATGATTGTTCTACTAGAAAAGATGGGGGAATCCAATTGGTGCTTTGTGCCTAGTCACTCTGTGTGTTCGCTGCGCAAAATTATGCGTAAATGTAAGTTTTACCGGTCATAGTAACCACCAGAAGAAGTGACCCCGACGATTTAGCGGTCGCATGATTGCCTACGAACTCTGGGGGCGAACAGCGCGTACAAATACACTCTTCACCCCCCAGCTTCAAATCTCGAAACAACCCCTTTTAGTGTCTGCAGTGCAAAATTTAGCAGTGCCCACCACTGCCACCATAACCTGTTCTCGTAATAAAAATCACAAAATAACAGTAACACCGATACACGGGTTGAAACAACGTTTGTTTCGAATTATTATATTATATATATTATTTCACTAACGAAATTAAGAACGTTTCAACAATCATACCGTGATACGTTTCTGGTGAGTGTACAGAAATTAATTTTTACAAAAGTGCCTTTTGTAATTTTTGGGAAGTACTTGAAGTTTGATAGATGAAGTTCACTGAGTTGATAGAAACGCGACAGAAGCTGATTTTTCATTGCTGCAAAATTCTAGATTTGTAATTATTGCCATAGTTGGCTTTTCTTATCTTAAGAACGAATAATTAATTTTGCAAGATATACGATATTCACTATTCCTGTTCTTCTTATTATTGTTATTACTATATTGATGAAATAAAAAGAGAAGATGTTTATTGTTCTTTGTTCTCCTTTCAAAACACAGTTCAGGAGCTTCCACAATTCGCGCATGCTTGGCTCACTTTATCAATACACATGCGATCACTCTTCCTGAACTGGAGCCAGCTTCGTATTTATACTTTATTACAATAAGTAAAAAACTAATGTAAAAAATAGATCAGTATAATATAACAGGTTGGAACAACCCAGCAGTGCACCAACCGTACATCGGGGAGTAAGATGTACCTCAGTATATACTTAAACCTGCAAGACACGCAAACGGATAACACCTGTCGGCGCAGGTGGCATTTCTCCCAAGATCGATTTGGTCAATCCCTAGAAGCCCCCGGTTTCTTTTTAGCTGACTGGATGTATGCGCATCTGTGGATGGCAAGTCTACATATAAACACACTCTCTCAGATAGAGAACGCGAAAGGTTCTTTTAAGGAGGTCTTAAGTGCTTCGGTCTTCCCTCTTGTCTTTATTTGGGTTATCGATAAATCGATGCGTGTTTCTTTTCGATAACATTTTAAATCCCGTCTGTTTTATCCGATAACGCATTATAGAACTGGCTGCACCTGATAAAAGGAATACGCTACTAAAAGGTTTTAAATTAATTACGCCACTAAATAGCGATCATACATTACTCTCAACTTTAATGATAAGCCCAAAGCGCCACCTAGCATAAATAAAGTAAGCCCAACAATATGGTGTCACCACATGGTAATAAACAGCGTTACCAATTCCATCAGTTTCATTAGATTGACTTAGAAGTGCCCTCGGCCAATGCTTAGCCCCTAAAACTAACATCAATCGGTCGTTATCGGAGGGCCAATTTTCAATGCAGGGCCGTATCAACTTAGTTTCGAGAAGATATGTGTCGCCTATTGTTGTCTCAACAATTCTCACCGAGTATTCTGTTTTCGACGACGATATGAGCAGGAAAAGTCGTGAGAACAAACAGTTAACCCCGCGATCCTCGATGTGCTTAAAAACTTTGTATAGCCACCGCGTTAATAGCACAACAACAAGATACAAAATTGTTTGCTCGGGTAGAACCCGCATGAGTGATTGCGTCTACTCATATGTATTTTTGTTTTATAGCTGGTCTGAACGGCTGTTTTGCAGCAACAGCAGAGAGGCGCTGCGACCACTAGCACTTTGATGAGGAAAGACTCTACGTATTCTATGAGGCTTTACAATGAGTCTGGCCCCCGGGAACAAGCTAGACAGCCCCTTTTTCTGAATAAACGGTTCGAACGAGGAGTCAGAAAAAAAAGAAGATGGCGACCTTGTGCCATCATAGCTACTACCGCTATTTTTGACGCTCCGTCGAACCTCATAGACCCCCTGTTCGCTGTTCTCGCTTGCTCGTAAGGCGCTCACATATGTACTTCGACAACTACTAGTAACACACTAGCTAGCAAAGCCGGCAGCATCATGGCACGTGCGCGACGATTGAACATACCGCACGCCACGGGCTTTACCCAGTCGCTGGTCCTTACCGGGAGCTCCCAGAGCTTACGACACACACACAAACGCAATATATTATACACAAATCCATGTAGCATCTCGTACGTCTGTATGTGCAGGAACTGCTACGAGTAACCACAGCATGGTACCGGTAAAAGCAGCTCTAGTAACACTATTCAGCGTTCATCGATATTTAGCGGCAAGCGTACTCGTGCTTGTCGTCACCTGTAGGCGATTTCGAATGCCGGTCGAGGGAACGAGCAAGCGGACCTAAGCAGTCGCGCCCGTGTCCCCACTATTATCCATTGTCGACAATGATGACGATGCTGAACGGTGACGACGAACACAATATTGCAGTTCCATTGCCATATAGAAGAAACATACACATATATTTGTATATATATATATACTTGCAAACACACGCCGGCACTCAAGCATGTGCTCGCTACGCAATTCTTCCCTCTGACCTGGTATCGAGACGCTGGCGAATGGCGGAGTTAGAAGGCGGCAGGAACATACGAACGAGCGAAGCGATAACACGGCACTAAGTTAGCAAACCCTCGAACGCAGCTACTTGTCATACACATAATTAGAATGACAGCCTATGAGGGTGGCAACGGCTGGAGAAGGTCGACGAACAGCGGAATAGTCTGAACTAGGTCGAGCTAAACACTGAGACGCGACATTCGACAGTGGTTCGAAATAGAAATAGTTAGCTGAGCTAGGTTTAGCTTGCTAGTCTTATAGGTACGTTCTAACTAGAGCAACATCTGTGCAGAACTATAAACAACAAACAGCCCACTTCTAGGTATTTAATAAAGAACAAAACAACATAGGCATGTCTAACCTCCAACCAAGAGCTGCAGGCCTGTTCTTTATGGCTACAAAACCATTTACAAGAACTACTATAGCTCAAAGTTGTAGTCGTTATGGCTAGGTGTGTTGCTAAGTTCAAGCTAGCTCTCCAAACCATGGTAGCAGACAATTCAGTCGCCTTTGATTTACAGTAAACCGCACTGCAATTACATAAAAGTATCTATTTGAAAGCTGAGGTGGCCACTCGAAGTATTGCCCAGTGGTGACTATAACACGATAAGGGCCGCTTTTGAATATACCACACTTTGAGTAGGAAATAAATCAAAGGATATTTACGTTGGTAAACCGTAACACTGCACAACGAACCGGAATGATGCACTTTCGTGAGTTGAAAGAATCATTCATTCAACAGAGCTGGATTCGCCTTGAGGAGGACATTGGAAATCAGACTGGCTTTGATCCAATAGCCTAAGGCTTGCAAACCTTAAAGCCTATACCTGCGATTTCCATGACTTTATCGTATGATATATGCGGGATTGGTTTACAGTCTGATGAGATAACCTCACATGACGACGCTGACTTATCCAAGACCTGGCAACGACGGTCAAGTGAGAGCCAATATAGTGAACAGGACCGGTATTGTTAGTGTTCTTAATGAGTGGTGACACTAGCAAATGCTTGCCTCATTGTTCAGGGCGTCGTAGGGACCCTTGTCGCCCGCTTCGTTCCGAAATCTCGATTGACCGGCGCTGGTTTGAAAGTGACTGTACCGCTGCAATTCGTATCTCACGCAGAATCTACCCCACGTACCGCACAAAAGAATAGCGTTATTTTCTTTCCTTGCTTTCGCCCTGTCCAGCCACCTCCATATTCTGCTGTCTTCAGAATAGGTATTATGTACGGCGAGTTGTTAGTTTAATAAGACCGCGCATCTATAGTAGCCTCATCCCAACCTAGCGCGCGCGTGCACAATCGACCCTGTCAGTAGACGCATGTTGTTCAATGCACACCTAGACTGATACGACGTGGTCCCGCTGGAAGGAACGATTTGTCAGCGTCAAAAGAAAGCAACGGCAGCGTCAGTCGTCGTGTTTACTTTGCTCAGAACAAGACGTGGGCACACGGTGAGAATACGACGCTTTGGGTTCGACCCAATGGCAGTTAGCAGATATACCGCCATCGCTTGGTTCGTATGTCGTTTGAGCGTTGACGGCGTCCTTTCTCTCGAAACTTTACTCTCTGCGTCTCCATAAGCGTGCTTTGTTTGATTATAATATTATTGTGGCCGCTTGCTGCGACGACGACGACGGCGGCGGCGGCTATAGACACGGTGTCATTATTGGCCAGCGGTGCTGTTTTTTCTATCATGCATCTTCTAGATCGGACACCTTTGTCACCTTTATTAGTGAACGTGATGAAAGTGCACGTAAAAAACTGATGAGGTACTGAGCTGAACGCTCGCCAAGCAATTCCATTCCAGGCTGACAGTTCGAGGACGGAATGCCTCAGTGCCACTGCCGATGTGTTACGGAAGAAGGGGACTAGAAAAGTAAGCAATATAAAAAAACAATAAGAGAAAACAGCCAAAAAAACCTAACTCGAGAAATGATTAATTGTCCGTCACGTTACGTCATTATTTGAGGATTGAAAGTGTTCCGCTAAGAAGATATTAGTTGTGGTAATGATGAGTTGCTATTGTTCATCTCCGTTAGAAGAAAAGAACAAACTAAGAATGGACACGTTGGTGTCTAGTCCCATCTAGGCTAATTTCAGGGAAATGTACTGAATGTCTGTTCCAGTATACAAAAATACATCTCTTAGTTAAGATCTAGTATTTTGGATCTGTTGATCGCGCTGTTCTCAGCGCGTGAGATTTCGATCATTCCGGGTGCCCTTGAGCATCTTTCAATCGCTTTTATTAATCCAGACCTTTTACTTAACTAAATAACTTGTCGTACGGGCTCGAAGTTGTTGAACTGGACTAAGTACTGGACGTCCTGGTGCTTCTCACTCAGACAATAGCTTTCGTGGTGTGTTTACAATATGTTTTTCTGGGATTTTAATGGTAATATTCGTTTCTGAGAATGAATTGAATCGCTGACTCTTACGCATTTCCGATCTGAGTGTCCACCTCTGTGTTGTTTCGATAACAGATTGTCACGTCAGATCGTACGGCCTTTGCGGCATAGTTACTTACGTAGTTATATTGGTCGTGTGAAGGTTAAGATATCATGGCCAACCATTACTTATTTACAATATTTCCTTATAATTCGAAGCACTCATTTAATAAAGTGTTACTAAACACATCTACTATCGCCGTAGTATTTGCACAGACACCGTTATCTTGAACGTACGATAGCAGGTAAATTACTTAATCTTTCTTAATGTACTGTATTTTTTAAATTATTTTTTGTCACTATTCGCGTCTACTGGACGGTGAACATACGTGCAAGCCCCTTTGTGAGCTTTATTGTCGAAACGATAAAACTGTCCTGCCATTCTCAGCACTCTTAATCCCTGCCAAAAGGTAATATCTGCCTCTTGGCGGAACAGTGAGACAAAGCTTAGTTTTGTTAACTGACTAGTTGTATTCTGTAGAGATGTCGGCGCTGCACTTCTGCGCTATGTGTTTGTGTGCATACATCTTCGCTCAGATCGGGGTGGCCGTCCTCAAATCCTCCTCTACGTTGCTTTCTCTTTTACCTACTTGGATATATTATCGTCTTTCTGGGATTCGCTGACAATTGCTGCTCCTTCTGCTCTTCCCTCCTTGATTTTTCATTTCTCTCTTGTCTCAAAGACGTCCGTTGTTGTCGTATATTCCGACGCGCCGGAACGACAAGGACGCCCTGCCTCTTCGCCTCTCAACGGCAAGTAGTTATAGGACGGCGCGATACGACAGGCCCTCATCAGCGCCTAGCAGCGGCGGTGGCGACGGCAGCGTCAATATCAAGTAGAATAGCGAAACTC
>NW_019214936.1:0-39738 GCF_002532875.2 Varroa jacobsoni | reverse complement strand
TAGTCGTTGGTATTTACCGCGCTGCGGGATTTGTGCGCTCGAGCTGACGAGAAAATAAAAAAAATAGCGTTCACACCGCGAAAAATTTTATATAGTTAACGGGTTGTACTTATTTAGTGTAAAAAACTTTATTCGGTTGTCCATGCTGAGTGAACGGTAGGTTTATGCTGTTTTTAGGCTGTTCCATAATATAATATTAGATTTCATTTGATGGTCGGAGTTTTTGGCCTTTGTGTGAAGTCTACGAAGCAATTTAGAGAACGGAACTAGTCTCGATCGCTTGATAACATTATGTTAACTTTGGGATTAACTGGGTCTAAACTGTTCAGGCCTTTTGAGGCCTAATGGAACATATCATTCATTTAATGACTTAAGTGTTTTTATAATCATTGTATATTTATTTAATGCTTCATTATTGATATTATTGCCGACAGAGATTGTTTAACGAATATGTATGACTGAGAATATGACTTTATTCAATTCATTAGTTCTGCTGCTAGCGTCCTATTTCTTTTGTGGCCGTCAAATTAGATAATTACTCCCTTCCGTAGATTTTTTCGCAAATAATTCCAATATTCTTGCCAAATTATTTGTTTCGGGGTCTTCTCTGCTCATTTTCTATTAGCAATAGGCGGGTAGTAACACAATAGTTATCTCATATTTTTTGTAAAAAAAAACCCGAAGCCTTAGGCTATTTTGGATCCTGGGCTGTCCTTTTTTCCTGGTTTATTTTCCCAATTATATTTATTAGTTATGTATCCCACGGCCCGTACCAACAATTTAGATATTTCCGTTGCTAATAAATGGCGTTTACTATGCCGTTATTATGCGTTGTCGATACAATTAGTGGAAGCGAGAGAAATTAAAGAGCGAATCTTCGGAGCAGAGGGCTAGTGAATTAAAGGATGGATAAAATAAACGGCTGAGCTGCAAAGTTAACGATCGTAGAAGTGTCTTCGAGCGTAAAGGGGCTTGTCACTGAAACCACGATTCTTAACTCGACGGTTGCAGAAAATGTGTACGCCTGAGCATGAACGAACATGCTTCTAATAGCCGAAGAAAAAGTTTTGGATAGAGTAGGCGTCGCGGAGTCACAATGGCCGGTCGAAATTTGTGGGGCTAAGCGCACAACCTCGTTACCACAAACCCTTGGCCTCTATGGACCGAGAAACACTGCGTGCCTGGTATATGGACAAGAATTAGTTGAAAGCACGGACGGAAAGTCCTAGCACTATAAGTTGTATGCTGGAACACAGATAGTGCAGCCGACTCGAAGGTCGACTGTTTGTGGCTAGATCATGAGAGGCAACAATATGAGCCGTTCTCACTTTAGACAGAATAACATATTACAGTTGTTCTTATATATATCGTTTACAGTTGTATCTTCGAGGTGACATATCACCATCGCACCTTCGCTCAACAAGAGAAAAGCTTAATCGGGTATTGTATAGGAAAAGCGGTTGATTGAACAACAAGAGGAGACCTAGCGAAACGTATTACAGCCATATTATAGTCGAAACCTGCCCGAGTCTTCTATAAAAGCTGAATACTTATGAAACATGTTTTGGTGGCTGACGATTATAAGATGTATACAGAGGTAGTCAGACGTGTCCAATAAAGATTTGTCAAACGTGTATGAATCAAATATAAGGTAGAAAGTTCGATAAATCTACAATGTGCCGGTATGAGAAAATTTAACGAATTGAGTACATGCGCAAACGATTCTAATGACCGGAATAACAATCCTTAAGGTGAGTATTGGCTGCTGCTGTTGTTGTTGTGTTACCATGATAGCCTAGCGGGTAACGCGTTTGCCTGCAAAAATCGAGAGATATATGGTGCGAATCCGGGTGTAGGCACGCTTCGTTTCCCGGTGAAAGCTAACTGTTAGAGCAACGCCTAGAACAACGGCGCAACTAATAAACAAAAGGCACAATAAACTTCTTTTTTATTGCTACTGCTGTTGCGACAACGAAGAAAGAAATGACCTCAAATTATATTAACGGATGATGTATTTGACCTGATTAACGTCGTCTACTTTGGGGAGTTTTTGTTCGCTTGTTGTTAAGTGTAAGCTGCAGCTGTTGGGATGGACAATCTCTCGATGCAATTCCCTATCGAGTATTTGTTCTCCTGATCAAGTGTACCCTTTCTTTTCACAGAGGGATAGGAGGAGTCTATTCCGGTACCGATCAAAGCTTGCGATGAGTCAAGAGTAATCTTTATGTTCATGTTGCTAAACTTGCGTTTGCACGCTGAAGAAGTGGCCAAATGCGGTGACAGCTTCGTTCTCATTGATGCAGACATGTAGAAAAACAGTGTCATCGTTACTATTATATCGTTGAACAATAGCATGATAACAACTACAAGTATCGGCGTAGATGCCCGAAGATAATAAGCTAACAAACAACTTCTTATTATCTTACCAACAATTAAATAGTGCACCTTTCAAAGTGGAGCATTTAAGGTTTGTCTGTTGAAGGGTTATGACTACAAAGATTAACATTCATGTTGTGAAAGATGTAAAAACAGACTCATCTTTCCCTACTAACTATCGATAGCAGATAAAGTTGCGCATATAAGTATATATATCAAACTGCAGAGACCAATCAAAACTCGAAAAGAACTATTTAGCGGCGCCCCTACCGACTAGGAAGTGCATGATGTATCGTTTATTTTTTTACTGTTTGAAATGTAGTTAATCGGAATGCATCAAAATTAACTCTGAAAAAAAATAAAATGTTATTACAGATATGAAAAAGCAAGAAGCTTCAGCCAGATTCACTAACGTGGCTTATTATTAACTGTCGGATAAGAACAAGGTTGGAACTGTTTAGGACGTTTATCTATAAACATCATTTTGGGATAAGGACATCGATAACCTCAACAAGTTTCGAGTAACGAGTAGTAAAGAGTTCGTAAAGGGCAGTACCACCACATTGCGGAAATCTATTTGCGAAATTTAAGGACCCGACGAAGATCACAGAAGTAAGAGCGATCAGCTCAAGTATCTATCTGAAGAACAAACCGTTTTCAAATAAAATCCTTGAAATAAATTCAGAATGATCTTTGAGAAAAGGCAGATGACAATCACGGAATTCATCGCCACCCTAAAAGGACACGTTCAACTATTAGAAGACCATTTCTTCAAAGCATTCTTGGTACCTAAACTAGCCAAAGTCACATGAGGAAGTAGGAACTTGTCAAGCATTGACTGATGCGATAAGCAAGCACTGTAGGCTAACATGCAGTATAGTAAAGCCAGCCGAATCAAATAAGAGCCTACATTGAGATTACAGTAGGATTCTGGACCATGGCGAAGGAAATAATTCGAGCAATCGAAAAGCATCGTAGTGTAATTGCTGCCGCTGCAGTAAACCTGGGCATGCAGCATGGCCGTTTAGTAATCTCGTATACTCGAAGACGTACCTAAAGAACCGTATCGCGATAGGATGTAAGTTGAAAATCTGGCCTCAAAAAATAACATAACAACGTAATCCAGACATCGGAGCTCTGTCTGAAAACAACTGCTTCCCTTTGATGGCTGAAGCTCTCTGAACCTTTATTCGACAGGCATAGGACCCGCTTGTTGCCTCCGTTAAAGTTGAAGACCGAAATACGAAAATAGGAACGCAAGTATGAACTATGCCCCTTTATACATTCACATATTTTTGACATTTACAGCCTTTCAGTCAGATGCTATTTTTACTGGGTGATAGGAAATTCCCTCTACCTATAAGAGAACATAGATAGAGACATCGGACACTGATGTTCTAAATTGCCATAATATAATGCTGAAAATAATGATAAATGATTTTTAGAAAACTATATTTTATAGATTAAACACTGTTGCTATTTTGTAAACGTTGCTATTTTTGAAAACAACCCAGACCAAATTTTGCCAAATTATGGGAAGTCCCATATAAGGAATGAGTAAACGCAGGAATAATGTAACCCATAATGTTCAGCGATTGGGCGCATCTGGTCGTTCACCAAGGAAAGTCAGGTGGCATTGCCCGTCTCTATGCTAATTGCAAAACAGGAATTGATCAGCTGGTCTTCCTAGGTACATAACAATTTCCTCGGACTAAGAAAACATTTGAGTAATTTAGTTAAGAGAAATACTACAACACATCAGACACCCAGAAGCACCGTTTGTCTGATCGTAAAGAAGCGTATTCATTGCAAGACAAGTGACGAGACTAGCTTGTCGTATCCACGAACGTTTCTACTATATTCTTATATAAACAAGTTTCAAAAATGACCTAATTACGCAGTTCAAAATCAGTCAATTATCGAGGCGCACCGTTCGGTGACGGTTCGTTTCAAAACATTCTATGGAATCAAATTATACCATAAAGGCTGGACCGTTGATTGCTGCATCGTTTTGCTTTAGGGAAAAATAGGTACTACGTATATGTCGCAAACTATCCAGAGGAACGACACATGCATCAACCCATAAAGGAAGCAAGCTGCCAGGATTTTCAGCACCCACAAAAATACGTTTCACTAGGATACTTAATGGGACACTCGGGATTTGCCTCTGACTGGCAAACAGTTTTGGGTACCATTTTATCTTACCAGATATTCGAGGAGTTATCGTTTATCAGGATTTTATCGCCAGAAACTAACATCTAAATCATCTGACAAGTATTACGCCGTTTAGATGTACCTGGCGAGTACCAACGAAAATAAAGCAGATTCATGAAATTTAAATATTCAGCCAACAGAATGACAATATTTCCTCTCACAACGTTGAGCGTTGTTTCTATCGTAACTTAAATATGATTTTGAGTATCATCATCATTTTGAGTATATCAGCGTACTTCGGATCACAAAAGGTGTAGAGGCATTATATAGATTATTAGTAAAAAAAAAAAAATACAAAAGATACCCCAACTTGGAGGACACGCTTTCTACGCAGATCAATTGAAACCAATACTAGTTATTTAGGAAGACATAAAAACAGTATCAAAGATGGCAAAGCCGCAAAAGTACTACCTAACTATTAACAAAAACGTAGAAAATAACAAATTTACTTTAATGTACCACTTTTAGTATTCGCTCACATGAAGAGAGTTATCGTTAGACACCATCGGACTTATGTACTCAGCAAAAATTTCGATACAAAGTCCCAGAAGAGCTACATCGAAAATGCTTCGATATCACTATAATGAAAGCATGTGTGGTGCTTCACGTCAGATGAGGTCTTAAACAATTCGCTGTACAACCTACGTGAAATTCATAGGCGACCTACCGGAAGCGAAAGCTCATCGATTAGGAGTTTGCACACCGCTATAGGGTCACGAAGAGATTAACTGAGCCGGTCCCACTTACTATTTACTAATCTCATAGGTACTGTTTGGCTGTCACAAGCGAATTCGGGGAACTTGGAAATTGAGTAACTCTGGAATTCGCGCCGCTAAAGGACGGACGAAATTTTTCCAGTAAATACTACGTTTTTCTATAAATTTATGGGTGAAAACTGGCTGAGTTTACCCGGGTAAAATGTACTGAGAACAAAAACGTTTTTTAGAAAATGCGCAATATACCTAATAAAGGATTCAATTCTGGTCGGTTCGAAACGCGCGTGGTCTATGCTACCCCTATGCCCAACAGGCGAGCGACCAGGCGAGAGAATAGCGTCGTCCTGGAGAGAAATTGAGTTCGGTGGCAGTGTCGAGTAGGTGCAGACTTAAGGTGGCAGTAATACTTGCCCCTGTGAAATATTTGCCAAAAAAACTATGAATCTATCCCGCTGTTTTGTATTCTACAGAAAACTACTGGCACGACAATCGAAGGTATGTAGTTGGGCTACTTAAGACGCTTTGAGGATTCAGCGATGCATCCGCCATTGTTCCGATCTAAGTCGGTATAATTACAGGGTTTCTTATGTTCTAAAATGACAACTGGTGAGCTAGCATACGCAGCTATAGGTTTACTCGAACAAAGAACGTTAGATATGAGAACGCGAGTGATAGGTATATGGCTCTCCAGGAGCTGGGTGTGTCAAAAGTACCGGACAATATCCTTATCGCAATAAAAAGTTATCCTTTTAGCCTAACTAATTCAGAAGTTGTTAAATTTGAAAATGCGATGGATTCGCTTGTAACAGCCTAATAAGCAAATGGGCTGAAGTCGTTCCAATCAAAGCGAGAATAATTAGAAAAGCTATCGACTAGTCCCACCAGATATTCACACGATTCAGATATCCCATAGAGTTTCCTCATACAGGGGCAAGCGATTCGTAGGATCAAACAATTTCTGAAAGGTAAACCATAATTCATAAATACTCACTGCTCTATTACCCAGCACCTAACGGAAACACCGAAAGAGCTGTAAGGGCAACCAAGGAACATTCGAACTGACGTACGAGGCAGTAGTAAAATTGCTGCCTAAACGCCGAAGGCAATCATCAATAGCAACTGGAAAAGCCTTAGTAGAATATGAGATAAATTAGCTATAATACAAGAACGACGGCAAAAGGATACCTCGATAGAAACCTGTGAGCTAAAAGGTGATCGTGTCCTCACAGTTATCTTACGGTTCACTGGCTATGCTTACGGAACCTTCGGACGCACAAACTGTACCCTATAATCCAATAGATCAACTTAAATTAAATGACAACCAAACACAGAAATGTTCGACAAAGCGGTTAGCGGAAGTTTACTCTAGGCCTTAATGCAGAATTTCTAATTACATCCTCTGCTAAACCATACCTACAGTAGTTACATGTCCAACGATTCTAGTGCTAATTAACAGTCAAACTGAATTAGTAACGGGCCTCTACGATGAGGATTCGGAGAACAATTGATAGGTATTGTCCTATTTAAAAGTGGGAGAATGGAGTAAAATCAGCAATCTAATTATCTATATGGATAAAGACTTAGTTCTCGTTTGAATGAGATAGCCGAAAAACATCGGCTCTTTAGTAAATTTGCAAGGGTCCGCTGGTGGATTTTTGACGCCAATTGACAGTTGAAAGCAACCTTTTGCTGACATGTATGTTATATAGAAGGTGTTCTAAAAATGTACCATGTAAAATTGATTTCAGAGTGTAATTAATTAAAGCTAATGAATTCTTGAGAAATGAAATTCTGTTGTACCGTGTCACTGCAAGTTATTGAAAATCTAGCAGAAATAGCCGAGAGAAGCTTCCAGATACCAACGCTACCTCATTATTAACTGGATAAAAGATAAGTTCGAAACGGATGGAACGCATAGATAAGAATCGAGAACCGTTTCATTAAATCATTCAAACAGTTCATACTTAAACATACGAGTAAACAACTATAGAAAGATAAAGAGCCGGCCAAAAAAAACGAGGCAATAGAATAACTGCAACGGGCTAACAGGCTAACCGGTAAACTAAAAGTGGTAAATGAAAGTGATGCATTAATCTTAGAATCCGGTCCAGAACGGGTAGGTTCAAACCTGATTTGGACTCTACTGGAAAAATCAACAGAACAGTATTAGGCAGTATGCAGTAGAAAGTATTTGTAGTCCAGGGCATATTCGATAAAGGGTAAATGAGTATTCGAATCCAAAGTTGGTCAGTACTCTTACAAATAGCTCGTTGTCTGGTGTCACAAAAGTAATTGCCACATGATTGGCATCAATCATTCGGTACCTGTATTGCAATATAAAATACGTATGAAATCATTTTGTTCCACAAGAAAAAGAAGCTTGTCATTTTGCGGAACACTCCACGTGCACTGCTATTGACCACTACTTTATCATCCGAGTAAGTCGGCTATGGAGTACCGAACTGCATTTCAGGAAAGCAATGGATCAGAGAACGCGTCAAGCTACTTAAAGTTGCCCTACGGAGAGTTCTGTGAATGCTGTCTAACGTACGTTCAATGAAGGGGCGCTTGCTTTCGCTAGGACGATTTCAGTCTCATGTGCTCTTTCTTAGATCGGATCTTAGATCAGCTGGGGTCTATTTAGCCAATTCTGATAGTGAGAAAAATCCATTCTGCTTACGAAACGTGTAGTAGCCAGCTAACGAACGGCGTTAAATCTCTTCGCTGTATGCGATGTAGTACGAAAGCAACTTCTGTAACATGACTATCTATTGGGTTGAAGACAGTGCTTCGACACACAGATACGCACGGACCCCGTGTTTCATCGGAATCCTTTAAGACAGCAATTACAGAGAACAGGGCCGATACTATCCGGTCGAACCGTGTTTCATTTACGACCATGAGTCAAATAACGCGGTCCAGCCAAATGAGACAAACGGATATCCACCCTGCGGGAACCATAAGGGTTGCTGAATTTCTACATTTAGGCAACCTACCGGTTTATTGCGTCAAAGAAATGAAACTGCAAATCAATCAAACAATCGTCCTCAACATCTGCAAATTGAAATTGCTCTTTGCGTGTAAGCTTTTAAACTCCGCTTCTGAATTTCTTGAGAAAAACCCTGTATCGCATCGCTTATATTTAGCGATGCACTCCTTAGCAAAGTTAACCCTCAAATGATGCGGCTTATTCTCGAAGGCAACAACCTGTTAACTTACAGACAAAAAAAATTCGTCTTTGTTTTTTTTCGCAGCACGGTTGGCTGGCAATCGACCTCCGAGGATGAAATACGCTCTAACTTGCAAAAAATTCCTAATGTTTTCGTTTTCCACGCTAACAATTGTGGTCCAGCTAGAGGAACTAAGAGGTTTCTTTGAGGATTTGCCCCAAATCTCTGATGTGAACAACATTGCGCTTGTCAAAAGCGTCGGTATCACCGAATCTGCCGCCATTTTATACGATAGAATGTTAGCATTGCTCAGCCATCGAGAATGTTTGTTACTTGCTATGATCTTGGAGGCAACGGCAAAGCTCTAGCGAGCAAGATCCAAGAACACATTGGAAAAACGCCTAATCCACTTGTTGGTGGGCAACCATTCGTATCTTCAGGAGCCACTCAGAGTCAAGCCTGGGCTCAGTTGAACGTTACACCTTAGGGGATCAAGGGGCTGCCTAGAATTACAGTACAGAGCGAATCGCCCACGTTTGAGAACTACTCGTGAGTAGCCTCGGAGTACCGTTTGTGGAGCATGATCATGATTTGCGTATTTGAGACAAATGGTGTATTACACGGACATGTATCGGTATACGGGAAGTTGAACATGACTTCTTACTGTAACCTCCGCATTATTCTTCCGCATCGATCTTGACATAAAAGAAGTGGAAGTCCTCGTGACAGACGAGGAACGTGAGTTTTCTTTAAATGGTGCGATATGCATCACCTCTATTCTGCGCTGAAATTTACTCATACTATTGGGACTATGAGTGTCACTTCTCGTAATGCTTCGTAATGATACTCAATCGGGCAACCACGCTGGGTCTAATACATCGAAAATGACATAGATGGAAGTATCTAGAGGATATATATTTCACATAGGTAGGTGGCGACGTGTATGTACTATTTTAGAGCAAGCCCCCAAAGAAAAGAGGAACGACCGTTCTTAGAAGAATCAACACGAGACCTATAATGTTGGTGCAGTCCTTCACTTACACAACTTCGATTTGTTTAGGGGCAACAGAAGTGGATGCCACAGGGTCTTATCCGAGTGAAACATACCGAAAGCGTAACAGCAATACCTCAAAGGGCAAGCAAATCCTTCATAGGGTACAAAGGGTTATGTCATAAGGATCCGGTGCTTTCGACATGTTATATGTTAATGTATGTAATTTTAGTACTGTAAACACCAACGTATCAAGCAAATATCTAAATTTGACGATTAAGCTATGGCCATTGTATGTAACGTTCACAGTAAATCTTGCGAAAAAGCATACAAATATATTCCAACTCGTAACCACACTGTACAGTGCTTTGGTTAGGTTAGGTTAGGTTAGGTAAAAAATACATAGCTACGTAGAAAACGACGTCTTTAGCTTTAGTATGGCTTTAGTAGTATTATGGCTACATGAGTATTAAATTTTTATCAAAAGAAGCAATATGTGTCGCGGCATTACCACAAAGCAATGTGATTAAAAAAAGCGAATCGCCTGTAAACATTGGCCAATTGATGAGATGAAAGAATCAAACATTCTCATACGAGATTCCTATTTAATTGCAGTTACGGTTTATTACAGGTGCTGAGGTGTAGGAATTGATTATACGAGACAGAGTACGGGCTAGCGAAAATGCATTAGGTGAATGCAATCAAGGTACACCGGAAACTTTCTGAGAAACGTAAGAATGAACTGGTTGTATACTTCAATTCAATACAGAAATGCTAACTCTGCTCTAATATTTTGAGCTTTTCATGGTATTAGTGACCTTAATCTATACTTCCTTCCCTGTGGGAAGTTCTAGATCGGATGCTAGCTGTAGGACAACTGTAGGACACACCACCAGAAACGTTACACGTAAACGTACGAATTTGTTTACATACATACGAACTTGTTAGCGTACTGTATAAAGCTTTAAAAATACAATCAAACAGGCGGGTAAGTATCGCTCTTGATCGATGAGTGCCTCTTTAGCTAATTTGCAACTTTATACAAAAAAACTGCCATTCAACAGATGACACTCGTGCTAATCAATAGTGGCATTGATCATGTTATCAAGAAAGTTTACCTTAACATTATTTATATTCATTTTTTCTTTTGCTTTGACAGCAATGATACTTTCGAGTCAGTTATCTTTCATGGTTTTTTTTACGTGTTTCCTCCAGCATCATCTCATCGAGAGCTGATTGTTTCGAGATCAATAGTGATAATGGCGATTTGCTTTCTAATGGGTTTTTTAGGTCTTCAATTGGTCTTTCGCCGGAAGGTAATTTTTTAGGCAGTTGGTGTACTAATAGTGGTTTCGTACGTAAGGTACGGAACTATGGAAAACGTGAGTTTTCTTTAAATGTTTTATTCCTTTGAAGCATTTCTCGTTTTAAAACTTCCTTAGAAAAACCAAGGATTTTTCCTTCTTTCTTAAAGTTAACCACCTATTGCTAAATATTCTTCGTGATGCTTCTTTTCGTCGTCTTTTTCTGTAAGTCTGCATGTTTAATTCTGCATATATTTGCATATGCCTATGGGACCGGAACCGGTGACGCTATGGTCTTAGGTCTTTGACGTTGTCCCTTCGCCATTTCAATGAAGTATTAGTGCCTGTATTAAAATGATTATGATTTTCGAAAGAATGTCATCAACACAATAATAACATATTTAGTGATAATTATTGTCACTTTTATTTGAAATGTTTCTAAGCAAATCTTAATAATTCCAACTACAGTCTTATCATTCTTTCTCGCCCTTACTTTCGAACTGGATAAGTTACGTCCTCAGCGTCTTCGAGAAACTTAAGACATCACTATAAGCGTAACTTTGATACCTCATAAATACACAGCAACTGTGTAAGTTTATTGAATCGACTTTAGTCCAGCTGGAATCAAACGGCGTTAAAGAAAAAAATTACTCTAATGAAGACCAGTAGACACCAGTTACTCGCCAGGATAACTCCCGCACTCAACAAAGCGTTAATCTTAAAAACGGCAATGCCTAATCAAGTTAGCGTGGTTGTTGTGGGTAAAGTTAAAGTAGCCGTCCGTGTAGCTGGGGTCTACTCTAAGTTTTACTTAAACTTGATTATGGAAAACGCATTCAGCATTACTCGTTGTGACATCGCATCAGGAAAACTAAGACAAACAGTAGCAGCCGTCCTATCGGTACCAGCACACGGTCTAAAGGAGCCTACTCCATTATCCTGGGGTCTAACGGAGTTGCGTTCCTTAGTAAATGGCATGCAGGAGCGTGACGTCTTAGGACCCGCCTGGGCCAAGAAAATACTGACCAACTGGTATATTGAGCAGTGATTGATCTAAACTGACCCTCAGTGGTAAGCGACTTACTTAGAATTCACGTTGAGGGAACTGATAAAAGAGCTGATCCACCTTAGCTACAGGAACAACGCAGGGATGCTACTCATTCACTCCTAAGTACAATCGCCTAGGTAAGCGTGGTAAGGCAAAAAGATGTAGAGCGCAGCTTTACGACATCCTCTGCTACTAATACAACTGCTGCATTGACAACCAACAGACTTTTTGATAATAGGCTTTTTCCTTAACCGAGTGCACCCTCTGGCATGATGCATGGGAGGCCAGAAATATACGAAACGGCTGGATCCTGACTCCAACAAGTCTTGGTTAAACTTAAATTGTACAATAAAAAGTCTTTACCATTCAAGGGGTTTACAGAGTGACAACAATGTAATTGCTTACGGCGGGCTAGTAGACTAACCTTGCCACCGCCCGTGACGATAAGCTGTTACCAATATTAAGAGTTGCTACGTTTTCAGGAGCACCGATGGGCAAACCACAGCGTAGATGAATTACTCTAATTATAAAGACACTGCTGAGGATGTTGTTTTTTTGAAAACCGCAGAGCCTCCACAGGTTATTTTTTTTAATGAACTGATCCAACGCTTAGTAGCTCAATAGACTATCAAAAGCAGCTCATCTCTATACTACGCTATTTAGAATACATTCCTGAATACTCTTGAAGCAAGCAACATCTCAGAAAGTATTTATATTCTTATTATTAAATAGGGACTAAACTGGTTAAACATATAGTCATCTGGAATGACTAGCATATTCAAAAGTAAAATTTAGAGTTTTATAAAATAAAGGTTCGTAGCGTAAGGTTACACACGTGCGCACACTCAAAGTGCTACCTTTGAACACTAAACACGACAGGTTCTGAAAGAAAGGCGCCTAAGGCTTTGTATGCCTGTATACACGATACCCGGTCAGACCGTCTGGAGGGTCGTCTGCAATAGCTTTAGTAATAGCGCGTTTTATTGTGAATGAAAGCGTTGTACTGTTTTTGCCCAGGCTGTAAGTAGGTCAATCGCCTTCTGGATCACATCTTGATCAGTTGCCCTGATTACCTCGTGTCCCGCTTAAAGATCGGCATATTTTATATTTGATCGACACGCCTTTAGAAAAGAAACGTAACATCTTGACAAAATATGTTGTATAGAAGAAAGTCTAGACAAGGACCCTGCAGGAATCCTGACCGAGCCTTTATAGAGACTGACGGGAGGTGTTCGACTCTCAGCTTGAATGAGCACTTGTGTGTAACATTAATTTATAACTCTCGAGCCCATACTAAGAGTAGACACTTTTTATAAATTAATTTGGATTACTAGACCGACTTTGTCGAACGGAGGGGAGAAGTCAAGATAAACACTGTGCAGTAACATATTCAGTAGGTGCGCAATCATGGGTAACTTTCAGTAGTTGAGCGCAAATTAACTTTTTTTAACATTGGCATCTAGTGTTTAATTGCCACCCTACTGGATCCGTCTCTTTAATATGTGCCACTTAAATAATGTAATCTTACCAGGATCAGATGTCGTTGTTGCCTACGTATTAAATATGATACAAATGTTACGATAGTTGAAAAGAGCCCACGCGGACGGGACAAGCATACGGTGCTATGGCGAACGTGTTTTTCAAGAAGTCAGATGGCTCAGCTCAGAATATGTAAAATTTACAAAAGAAGCTCATTGGCGTGCCAAAAACTCTTGCGGACAAAGGCAATGTGTTGTTCCCCATACGTCTTCGCTTGACGACTATACGGCTATAAGGTAAACTACGCCCTATGCTGAGGGCGTTATAAAGCAAGTATGGGATAGTCCTTAGCTCGCCTGAATGCATCTATACAGTTAAATACATTTAACGACTATAGAATCTCTAAGTTCTAAGAGGACACATATGCAATGTACTAGCGCTGACTTCACAGACCTCGCTCGAAAGAGTGCGATCTCAGTCCTCACTGAAAAAGTGCTAGAACGGATGGTAGCTATAGATTTAGCAACCCTACGTTCCTTCCCGAATTCTGCCAATTCCTTGGATCTCTAATCCATTTAGGCGTATTTAAAAGACAATATGAAGCACGCGTATTGATTCAGGACTGATTCAGGACTGATTCAGGACGCCACAAGCTTTCACACTTAATGGCAATCCTCAATCAAGTGACATAAGCGTGCCCTTTATTAGATCTCTACCAATTATAAATTAAGTTCACATATCAATGGCTAACGATCAATGCAGTCTGAGGTCGATACATGTTTTCTCAATCAAACAGTTGAAAATTCAATACAGCCAACACCGCAATAAACGTAGCATCGCCCAGCGAATAGCCAGATTTATTCCGGCAATTTAGCTAGTTTCGCAAAATGACTATTTGCTACTAGCATTTACCGGAATAATGTAAATGTTGTTATATGAGAGGGGTACCGTCATTACCGTTGGTGTCCTACATTTAGAATATAATGTTGAATTGAGTCACCCTTGAAAAAACGACTAGGTCATCGTGTATGCAGCCAGCAAGAACATCGTCCGTTAGAATTACACTTCTTGTATTAGTTTGACTTTTGGATTTATCTATATAAGTTCTTAACAAACTGGTTATGGTGCTAAAATAGAAATTGACGTCTGATATTGTAAATTGTCATTTAACCATGCATTGTTTAAGCGGCGATACGTACGCGCCGCAAGCTGACCATACTTTGAACGTGATTCGTATTTGTTGCAAGTATTTTTTTACATTGTTACGTGATCCACTTCATAGACACCTGTATCTATTACTCTTTAACGTTATTGGCTGGTCCGTATGTGTGAACAAGTTTGTCGAATCAATCACCTCCTCGATATTATGTTAACATAATATCATATCAGACAGGAATGATAACGATTAGATACAAAGGACAAGAGTAGGCTCATAGCCGAAGCTCAATTGTGGTATGTGTAGAGGCCGCTGTCAAACATGTATACACGATACCTGTACACGTTCACGGATCACTTGTTATTCTATCTCTCTATAGCCAATATCGTACAACATCGATCGTCTGAAGTGACGTCGATATATTGATATTTCTGAACGAAACGCCGACCTATAAACCTGGCTCCCTTATAAAGGTCGGTGATATATGCGTTCTCCATTTTCTCCAAGCCTCTTACGAAGTACAAAACCATAGTTAATTACAATTTAGTTGACGGGCATCGAAGCTGGCGTCGTCAGCTAATATAGCATATCATTTGTTCCACTGTGAAAGCGATCACGTTGTTTACTATCGCACAGAATGTTGGCATTTCGAAGTCCTTACAATATGATACCATCTTTATGAGAAAATAAAAACACGAACCCGAGCTATGCCAATAAGAACATTGTACAGTTCACGAAAACGCACGCCACTGCGGATGGCTAGTGTGACGCCTTCATAACAATATATGTACAAAAAAAAAAACCTGCCTTCTGCGAAGGTAAGTGAAAAAATGTGAACGACTTAATACTTTAGGTTATATATTAGACAACTCGGCAATTGTATCTGTCTACAGCGCATAGTAGTTGTCCACAATAGATGTTAAGTTGCCCAATTCGTCATCAATTCGATAACTCTTGCTAAAGTTAGATTGTGTATAGCAACGACGAATCAGGTATTTGAAAACATTGGCTGAGGAACCTTATCTTAAGAACTATGGAAGCTTTTAACTGCTGTTTACATCGATAACAACTCGTTATACAGGTAGCGTATGTATGTGGGATCGTTCAACCAAGCCTAGCGCATATCCTCCATATAAACTCCATAGCTATTTTAACTGAGGAGGGAGACCTTGTTTGTTGTTGCGCATTCACGACTTAGAAGTTACTATAGTTCTCAACTTTGGAGTTATACGACACTCGTTATCGACACATACATAGATCATGCGGGGGAGAGGTCCAACGAATTGGCTATTATCAACGATAGTTCAATATATTGTGCTCGTGAGTGCAGTTTTACAGTACACTCTCACATTGCAACAATGACGACATATCTACAACCAGTGGATTAGTCGCCGGTCGCCGGCGGTTAAACCTCGTTACTGCTGCAAATTTGGTAAAATAGCGCAGAATTATAAAATGGACGACCTGGCTTGCGGTTGCTCAACAAGTTTGCGGTAGGCCGCAGAGAAAGAATTTCTCGACCATGACGGTAGCGGGCCAAAGCCGGCTGCGATGCCTTTATTATGACAACATTCTTATTTTTTAGCTTGCTTCAATATGCGCAGAGGCTCTGCCTATTATCGTTGTACGAGCCTATCATTAAGTGCTAAGAGCTGAGACCTGAGACAGGCTACCGCAACTGAGGATAGCACATTCGTGGACTTGTTACTGAGAGAAAGGAAATTTTAGGTTTCTGATATTGATAGTCGCCTGCGCCAGGCGTCGAAAATATCTTACTAAGCCGAAAGGCTACCGATTGAGGCTATATTGAGTCTAGTCCAAATACTTCACTTTCAGACATTGCATGACTCTACCTCAGTGAAACATCAAAAGAGCCGAAAACTTCACAAAGCCAAACATATTCTTCAAAACTTACGGAGGCTTATATTCTAAGGACAAGAGTCAAAGGCCAGAATGCAACTGATATTTCGAATGTATAAAACACGGTAACCGCAATGATCACAGACTCAAAATGATATGAAGGGCTCAGAAAAGAATCCTAAAAAAGGAACCGGGGGTATAGAAGCTTGCTAGCGTATTGCATTACGTTTTAATAGTTTGCTGGGCGTTGTCGGATCAGGTTATAACTTGTCCATGATGTAATATATTTTATTTAAAAGCTTTCCCAGTAATTACATTTTTGATTCTTCTAATAGTTATTTTTGTATTAGCCATGTCTTTTTTTTTAATGAAATATAATTGCCTGTCGAATTTTCTTAAATAGTTTTGTCGCTCTAAATGTAGACATTTTAAAATAGCGCGCGTTTTGGTAGTTGCTAACTGCAACTGTTACCAGTTAGTCGTAGGGTTTACTCCGGTTGTTAATAAACGCAGCCAGCTTCACGTTCTGCCATTAAATTTCCCATGCCAAAAAGAAAAGGACATCGTAATTAAAATTTAAACACGCGACATAGTGCGATTGCGGCTCTTTTGTGTGGGGAGCATTTGGTCCTTGTCATCCTTAACGGCCACTTAGTCAATCGTGTTGAATCGCGAAACCGATTCCTCATTCCTGCTAATCTAGAGATATGTTGGGGTCTTTTCAAGCCCAGCCTGAACTTTCCAAGAGAAATTTCACCTGTCGCTATGAAGCGCGACTTAGGACCCGTAGCTCGTGTATAATTCAGTCACACGCGCACACAGCCCGATGCGGTCGAGTTGAGAAGTGGCTCCGGGTTAATAACAAAATGGGTCGAAGAGTGCAATAAGATAAATCTCTTACAATCATCGGCTGTCACCGATTTCTAGCATGCATCATACGCGAGTTGTGCGGATAGCCCGTTGTGACCACACTTTGCTGAAAGTGATTACAGAAGATTTATCGTCGAGGCAGCGTCGACGTGTGCGAAGCTGCTGGTTTATAAACTAGCGCGGGACGTCTCACTGTGTAAAAGCAGCAGAAAACAAAAATTCATATTTGAAAATACAAGCGATTTTGTTAATTGTTGTCCTTTGCGATGAAGCTACACATGTATATACAACTTATATATGTCAGCTTACACTGTAGAGGAACTGTTAGCTATAACTGAATTAGGGTCGCAGCAAACAGTAAATAATAGCTACTAAATCTGTATCCATACAGCATCAATTCAACTATTTATTTTCTGAACCCTTGTTTCTTTAACTATTTTTATCAAATCGCTTTTTTATCTCAAGTTAGCGAATATTAAATTTAGCAGTTAGTCGTTGTATCTGCTTGCTGCATGGACATCTATTAGTAAAGTGCCTTCTAAGTTGAATTAGAATTATAAGTGAAATCATCAATAAGTAACGGCTCATCTCTACATTGTTAGCCTCAAAGGAACACCAATATATGGATTTTATGAGCATGGCTTCCTATTCTCATAAAACGTGTCAGCAGGGTCTCGCAGTTACCTACGCAGCTGTTGGGCATATTGAAAGCATTTCAGTCCCGAGAGATCGAGCCAGCTAACGAAACTTGTAGGATTAACAGGAACAATTCCAAAAGCCCCGGAGGAGGTTGAGCGATTTGTCGAAATGGTGATCGTTTTTGAAAATAAATAAGCTCTGAAGCAACCGCTGTGTCGCAATGGATGAATTGTAGACGAGCGAATCGTGTGCGCGTTTCGGCCTGCCTATAGATGAGCCATTAAGCTCAAAGTGATAACCGAAAACAAATTCGTTATACTAAGAAGCGGGACAAACAATGCGCAATAGACGAGATGTTCGTTGTTGCAGACAACTGGAATGACGGCTTACACAGGACCAACACTCTGCAGAAGGACGGCCAAATTCGTACATAGGATAGGCACGTGAAGATCTATCTTTAGAGAATGCGTAAGAGCCATAGGCCTCCATCTGAGCAAACCACCTTACAGGAAGACACAACAGTTTTTCGATAAATTGAAGAAACATTTTTTCCACAACTTGGTAAGAGGGCTTCCTGACAGGCCGCGAATTTTCATTTGACAATTGTTAAAATCGTGGAAAATAAATGATCGCAATGAGAAGCAGATTCAACTGTGCAACAGAGGCATTTTACACCCTTGCTATAGACTTATCATATCATTTTATTCTACCATAGTGTTGGTATATATTTAAAATTCAATAGCTACAATAATGGCTACCGAGGTTTGTCATATTTTGATTAATTTCATTGATTTTATTGATTAATATCCGAATACCCTTTGGAGTACCTATAGTATTGTAGAAAGGAAAGACAAAAAAGTAAAATGATTAAAGAGAATGCTTATGTAAAATTATAAAAGTTCCAGCGCTTTAAAAAAAAGCTTTCCTACGCCACTTTTCTTCGCTTTTGTTTATCTCTGATATGAATGAGATTCCTCAAATATTTATGTTCCAGAAAAAGTAAAAGGGTACTTTCTACAATTTTTTCCCACAAGGCAAATGTCTCCTGCCCAAACATTTACCTTGTGTACGGTGACGGTGCCATCGTTGAAAGAATAGCTTAAGAGTGGTTTGCCAATCTTGAAAATGGTAGCAGAGACCTAGAAAAAGTCCACCACTTATGTCAATCGATTTTAATGGAAATTATCTGAAGGCACTTTTGAAGAAAGACGGCTGACAAATGACACGGATCTGGGCTAAAAGGGTGGGATGCAACCACAGCATCGTCGTTAACCACCTTGAGTCTCTTGAATTTATACAGAAACTTGTTTGAATGTTTCATAAACTCAGAATTTAACAAGTAAATTGGGGTCTGACGTTACATCTCAACATTTTGCTCGATATCGAGCGTTACGCACCCATGGTGTCTTAATTTTGCTCAGACTTGTCACCGGTGATGACGTCTCTTTGTCAACATAAACCAGAAATCGGAACATATAACCCCAGGAGAGTAACCAAGGCCCGGAGTCTAATCAGATCATCATCTAAGCTAGGTCATGCTTTGTTTCCGGTGGAATTGCGAGTGCCCAATTCACCAAGACTTGTTTCATCCGAATCAGATAGTTGGTCGACCGCTCTATTTGGCCCAGCTGCATCTAGTCAGCCACGCTATCTGCGAAAAAATACCTGACAAACGAGGTGAAGTGACCCTGCTTTGTGTCAACGCGAGGCCACACACGACAAATATTATAGCTGTTTTCGTGGATTTCAAATAGGAGACTCTGTTGCGTTCTTTATATTTTGCGCCGACGGATCTTCACGTTTTTGGTTGACTGATAAATAAAATTCGGAACCGCACAGATGATAATTAATGGAATCTCAAAGTCCGGCCGGACAGGTTCTTCGACACCAAACTTGAAATTTCAGATAAGGAATCAATAAATTGGTTGACAGATGGCAAAGGGTCGCGAAAAATGATGAGGAATACATAATATATAACTTGCCGTCATCGGATAGGATGTGGAAGCGTTTTTAAAAAACGTAGCAGCTTTATTATATTTCAATAACTTGCGTATATCCTCGTATTTTAACAGATGCCGAATAAAAATTCTCCAACTGTCACGGAGGTCTCTTTTCACATTGTTGAGATTTTTTTTTTAATTATTTAGATTCTTATATCATACTCCCTAGACTAAGTAACTTAGACGAACTCCAAGACAAGCATCTATTCTAGAGTTCCCCTTGTGTCCTGTCAGCTTTTAACATTGAACAAGCAATAAGCAAAACAAACTTGAAGCCCTAAGCCCCATAAAGACATCAAGCGTATTATGTCTGCCTCTATCTGATGCTGACCGGAAATATCAAAGGAAGTTGAAAAGCAGAACTGTCAACTTGTTTTCCAATTCCGTTGTTAAGCCATCGATGGGGGTCCCGCATAAATTCACGTATGCTGTGCTTGTAAACTTCATTCCGTTTTTAAAGATACACTATTAACGATCTGCGCAAAGGTCAGAGTCGTCACTGCCTGCTCAGTTTTACATGATCGACACTGCAAGAAAACGAGATCACGATCGACGATAGAGTCTTTGACTTACGACAGTTCCCGCAGGCCACTGCAATAGCACAAAAAGCAAGCTTGATCTTTTTTAATTTTCCTTCGCTGTTAAGCAACCTAGGCAATTAAATTCGTGAGACAAGAAACATTGTGAAAGTGGTCCTATATGCAGATGACGTAGTCGTCGAAAAAGCGTATATTTTAGACACAAGAAGGGTTTCGGTAGGGTCCATATAGCCGCCGCGAAGCTCGGTTTAATGGTAAACCTCACAAATACAACAGCGATGAATTCCATACAGGGAAATAACTCAGGATACCTTAATCATACTCGGCACGTCTTCGATATGCGTCAACAAGTTCCCGTATTTAGGGCTGTTCATGCCTTACAAAAGTCGTAGCTTCATATCGCATAGAAATATGAAAAAA
This sequence comes from Varroa jacobsoni, assembly GCF_002532875.2. Classification (NCBI taxonomy): domain Eukaryota; kingdom Metazoa; phylum Arthropoda; class Arachnida; order Mesostigmata; family Varroidae; genus Varroa; species Varroa jacobsoni. The sequence continues at coordinate 18,956 of NW_019214936.1, read as the reverse complement.
CCACAGCGCCCGTGCATCGTAACCGCTCTGACTTTTTCGATTTTAAAATCGGTCCAGCAGCAGCATATGGGATCGACGAAGTATGGTAGGATTTGGCCGCAGGGAACACGAAGCCGCTAAATTGGCTGAACGAGTTGCTCTGGAAACGCGTGTTAGGAATAAATCTTTAAGCACAAAGAGAACCCTGCATACACCCGTGTCGAGACGAGACTTCTTACCGAATAACTTCAAATGCGCCCTAACCTTTCGTACACTTTTGCTTTGACGAAAAATCTCGGGAGTCGGAAATGAACATTCGCAGAAATCAATGTTGATTTCCTCAGCGCTGAAGCGAAAAGAAACGCCACAACACACGGATGCATGAAGCTAGATCGTTCAAACCGTTATTCCATCACATGAATGTGTACGACATCGGACTTCAATGACCCAACTGAGGACTGTGTATGCTCAAAATGTGGACGACTTTACGACGGATATACTACTATTTTTTTTTTTTCGGTAAAATAAAGTGTTTGTAAAATATTTTCCAACAAAGTATCTGCCAACTCGACGCAGTCTACGCGTGTACATGATAATGAGTCTAGCTGTTTTACATTTAATTGGAAATCGTTAAGAATAACGTAGCATAGTTAAATTCGCTATTTCTTGAAACAAATTGCTTATCTCCTGCTTTAACAGATATGTAATTAATACTTTGCAAATGGCCAGAAATTTTTCTTCAAACTGTTAGAAGGTGCCCAATCGTCTAGAGATAAGTTTTCGTCTTACCCTGTATATTGAGTAACTCAGGTCAACTCGAACAGAAGCATCTACTCTGGATTTCTCCCTAGGCCTTATTTTACATTTCTTTTCGCTTTATCTTAAAATTTACACTACCTACAGCTACCGCTACTACTACTACTACTACTACTTCTACTACTACTACTACTACTACTTATCGGGTGGAACGTTGTTGATTTGTTTGGCGAGCTCCTTTATACGGTTATTAGTAGGAATGCTAAATGGTGAACAAATCGTACATGAGCTCAGAGCTTAGTAAAATGTAACTGACTGCTCATACAGGTATTAGACGTCTACGTCGTACTTTAATGTGGAGCAAAATGATATCGTCAAGAAAATCTTTCTGTTAATCTCCCGCCAACCAAAAACGCATTGGCATAGTTGAACTTCCGTTTCAGCTAAGATGTTGCCGGCCTTCTGGATACACATGTAAGCTATTCATACAATAATGAGTACGACATTTTGTCGAATGTGGTGGAAGTTTTTTCGAGTGATGAAAAACTTGGCGCATTTGTCAACTAGCAACAATGGTAACAACAAGAAAAGTCGTATCTCATATTATATGTAAGTTGAGGCCCTTAAGCCCTCAGGAACAGGACGCTCCTTCCTCAGACGTTTTAATGCCCATACGATTGTAAAAAGTGGGCAGCTAGTGCAAACAAATTGTGTTATTGTACAAAAACGTAAGGTTTTTTATTCTAGATCAAACCTAGAGTTAGCGGATTCAACGCCCCAGAAACCTACAGGTGTTAAGTATTTCATAATTCTATTGACAACAGGTTTCTTGGAGCAGCGTTGTCGATCGCCCACTTGAGATGCAGACGAATCGCCTATATGAAATACAGAAGCTTAATAATGACTTTCAAGCGCAGATCTGACCAGCGCTTATTTTGAGTGATTTAGTAACGGAATAAATTTGCAAAGACTCGCGCAAAACGGACGCGCATATTAATCCTCGTGCCCCGATGTTTACATAAGAATTTGACGTACCTATTCCTCTTGTCTCTGCCGGCCAAAATGCAACCCAACAAGTTAGGACTAAACTTTGGCCAACAAATGGAGCTAGCATGATTCAGCAGAATCGCGCTTTACCTACCGTTACCTTAATATTCGAGGGTTCCCCGAATCTCCCTACAACCAACATAGACGTATTCACTATGCTTATTGAACTGAACTATCCAATGGTCCAAATGATTATGGTCCAAATGATTATGGTCTTTCAAATTTAGTACGGTAGCAGTCCATCCGCTTACCTGGCGATCTGACGCCATCGTGCTGCATGCAGCCGTGCCATCACCGCCAGTATAAATAGTCAGAATACCAACACATCATTTAAAGTGGGTCAATCGAACAATATCAGGGATCGGTCGCTTGACGGGGTTTATAGGTAACGTTAGCGGAGCAAATAGCTATTTTCAGAAAAGCTGTTTCCTTTTCAATTAAGCTCAGCTGCATCTTACCGTACCGATTGCAGCTGGTCCAGTCGCGCTTACTTAAGTATGAACTGAACAGGCTTAGCTGGAGCAACCGCTGCTGGCATTAACGGGTTGCGGAGGACTTGCGTACTAATCCTGGCAGCAGCAAAAGTAGAGCCTGTAGTTGTAGGACTAATAGAAGTAGTTGTCGGCTCTCCTAAGTGAATTTTTTGTGAAGCTCAACATGCAAGCTCAGAAGATAACCACGCCCCCTTCGTTAACTCTTGGTCTTGTTGCCCCCATCTAACCACGAACTAGCAAAGAACGACGCGAAACAGTTTCAGTGCACTGACGAAGGCATTTCAATTTTTCAAGCATGTATAATTAGGAATCCGTGTATGATCCTGCACCCGTGTACAATTCGTGCGGGCAATAATAACAATTGTGAATATACATGGCGTTCGGCTGAGTACATATGTAATGCCTTGCAATAGGACCCAGTGGGGTTGGCTGTAAATTACCGAGGCTGTTTGTAATTAATCCGTGATAGCTGTTGTGCTAAGTATATTATAATAATTTTCCAGGATGGGGCTATTACGTACGCATAGAAAGGTACAAAGGCATCGGTAACAATCACCTTCATCAGTCTTAACTATGATTGGTAAGTAAGAGTTAGTATTACTATCTCTTTTAAAATCCCTAGAAATTCAATTCAATTATGGTCAAAATAGCGATAATATGCATTACTTATTGGATAAAACAGCACTGTAATGTTTTAAAATTTGGGCGTTAATTAAATGAAAAAAAAGATAGAATGATAAATTAACAACAATTGATTGAAGGGACAATTATATATGTATATATATACACAAAAACATTAATTGTTGAGCGAAATTTCCTTATTACGTTTTCATTAACCGCAATTTTACCATTGAAAGTATCTACGATGAACGTGGTGCAACTTTTATTCATTTCGGGACGTCGAGTGGTCCTTTTTTATAATCGATCTATAAGTTCTATCATCTAGAAGTAATGTGATAAGTGTGACTCTTTTGTTTACGCTAATTTTTACTAAAGGAATAACTGTAATAATAATGATGATGGTAATAATAATAATCTTCTTTTGATCACAAATGTCTTTACCGAGCCAGGACTTACGTCATGTTGTAATATATACATTAATAAATCATAGCCTGACTATATATATATATATATATATATATATATATATAGTCATATATATATATCCATATATTATATTTAAAAAAAATTGAATTTTGTTAGAGGAAAACCATCATGTATCTCTGCAATGAACACTCCAATGGCCCACACCTATTTTGCTTTATATATTGAAAAAAACTATTTATATGCCACAAACATACACAGGATGTTTAGAAATAAGTCTACAAAATATTTATCTCATTTGTTTAATATTAGACATACCTGCAAGCGATTGTATATAATTTCAAATAAAACTACCATAGTATGGTCGAAAGTTGACGAGAGGTGTTGTACATCAAAGAATACATAGAAGAAAAATTCAGGATTCATTCATAAGAAAGAAAACCTTCATTGATTATTTTCTTGGCTTTCGTGACTTAAGCTTAGTTTTGTCTTCAAGCGATCCCATCCTAAAGATGTCATCTGTGTTTAAATGTCCTTTTTAGCTAGCGTCTCGCTTTATAGAGCGGGTGCTAGTTTCCAACATAACATACAATAGTAAAATCCGTTTTTTTGTAAATAATGAACTAAACTGCGAATGTATCTGAAGTATTGTATCTCTAAGGGTCATGTAGCTTTTTGAACCTATTCAACTGAAGAGAAAACACGAGATGAGGTTGCGTGACGAACGGAACGCGTTCTAGAATCGATTTTTGAGGATTTACATTGTATCTATAGGGGAAGCTGTGTATTTTTTTTTAGCATGATTGACTTCACCTTTACGACATTAATCAGCGCTAACGTCTATAAAGTCTATTTTTTCAAGTTTCTCAAAATTGTCTGACCTCATTTACGAAATAATAAATTAATTCCAAATTTTTAAGGGAAACGTCGCAATTTAAATACATACATAAATATAAGTACTATATACCGTGGTATCAACTATTGTTTCCAGCCTTGTAATGTAGTACATATTCAGTAGTCAGAAACGTCTTGATATTTATATGGGCTTTGTAAGCATGAGTTTGCCAAACACGGAAATAAGGCCCAAATATATTCCGCCGTTGAAACGTCCATAGTAAAGTTCCGAAGCAACTGGGTGCATATTAATGTTATTATTTTTCTGTGTCAAACGCATCCGCTTCTAGTACACATGCCAGAATTTCTGTACACCCAATATTTGTTTGTTCTGTATTATTAAATGGTCGTGACGGGCTCAAGAATGAAGCTTCATATCTTTTTCGAGTTACTGAGCTACCCCATTCAAGTAAACCACAATCGAGCACAGCTTTTGTACTCTGTTTTGGGTTGATCACTATTTATCTGTGCGCTGTGTTTACCAGTATCGTTATGATGACATATTAGCTCCAGTCCTCCTTAGTCTAAATGGAAGAAAGCCAGCTACATATATGATTTGTATTGTGGTAGACTTTTACGGGTTAGCTGTCATTTTCTGATGATCCATTTACTAATTTCTAATGCACACAATCGATAGAACGTCGATAGCAACAATCGGGAGAATAACAACAGACCTACGGTAATCAACAGCCCCGGGGTATTTTCCACCTCCAACATTGTCTACCTCAATTACAATTTCTTTGCCACTCGCGTCCTCTTCTGCCTGAAATGTTATTTTTTTTTTCAAACAACGCCTCAACAACAGTTGTTACAGTGAGTCATGCTTACTTACAACGGACAGTACCCTTCTCCTATCGTTTCCGAAGCGTATAATGAACCGAGGCGCGGACCTCTTCAATTGTAGCTATTCTGATTTGTGCTCCGTACTTGGTAATTTTCATTTTCCGTTGAAACTTTGCCTGCCGTCTTCTATTCGTAAAATCGAAAAATTCGACAAATGCACAAAACGAAACCATTTTGGTTTCTTCAACCGCAGGAAGAGTTAAGGTGAGGGCCCCAATGAGGACGCAAACAACAGCAATAACAGACGGACCCAGCAGCAACAACATCACCGCCAATAAAAGGAGAGCAGGATGGCCCACTGGAAAAGCCCGGCCTTCAAAGTTTTAAATCGTTCCAAGGCTTTGAAATTTTGTTACTCCGATCTCTGAGACCTCCAACCGGCCCGTTTTGCTCTTCGGTGTACGAGGGTGACTTGAGGACGACCGAATGGCTGCGAAGAATCAGGAACGCGACTTTGACGAACAAGCCCGGCGAAGAATCGGAGCAGTTGACAGTTGACGTTATTAAACGAGCTAGTAAACCATAAACTGCAGGCAGACCAGAGACTTAAATCGCTTCACATAGCTCTGCTACGTATTAGGTTTATCCTGCTTGTGAGTCGCAGGCGGAATAAATTACGACGGGCATCTTTTACAAAGCATTAGTCTGTTTTTTGTTGTTTTTTTGTGGAGAAGGTTTTATAGATAGTTATATATTGTTATGCTATTCAGTTGAATGAAAGCAGAACAATTGGCAGATTTTTTGTTGTCTGTTCAAGTCAAATGAAACCTCCAAGCTAATAATGCTTCCTAGTATCCAACTGAGCCCTCCTAATAATATTTAAAAATCTGTATCGTTTGCAACTCACTATTACTACTATTATACTACGAACACTTTACCTCATTCGTCGTTGAAGTTAAAGGATAGTAATCGAACGAGCGGACTCTTTGAGACGGGCCTGAACCGGATCATTCAAGAAGGTCATTCGCTATTTTTCGTACAAGTTAATTTTCGGTGAAGGCCAAATTTCAACAGAAGGACGGTTGGTACTTCTCCGATCCTCCATAGGCAATAATAAGCCGCTTTATAAGCGGGACATGCGGACTAGAAACGATGAAAAAACGCTATTCCCCTATCCCATTGTGTGAACCTTCATTATTCTTCAAAGTTTCCACCACCATTAGAACCATTAGAAACGGAAAGCCAACGAGTTCTACAGATCGGTCCTTGACCTCGCAGGCAACTTTTTTTAACCGTCCAATCTGCCGGCCGACGCTGATTTGGTCATGGACGTCGAGGTCTTCCCCAAAAGGCCAGTTCAATGGTTCTGCTCCTTAACGTCCAAAAAAAAACATCCGTGGGTGTTTTATTCGATCGGCAAGCTTCAACAGCAGGATAGCAGGACATACTTTGCTTCTGCCAATGTTTACACTCAAACAGAATAAGTTCTGATGAAAGGAAACATCAAGCCTTAACTAGTGCTTATACGCTGAGCTGAATCCGAATTTTTTTCCTTGGGCCCTACCACCTGTTTCAGATGCAGCGTGTCCTGCTCTGGAAGCCTAATGCGATATATGGTACGAGCCCAGAAGGCGTCGTGACGCGCGTCTCATATGACCAGTACTAGATACGCTGTAATGTCAAGTGAATGTGGAGAGTAGGGCGTAGCGGAACAATCTACGCTGGTTATATTGCATCAAAGAAATGTCTTACTGCTAGATTAGACCCGAATCTATCAAGAGCAGACATTGTCAAAGCAGCCGCTTGGCATCGCACAACCGTCACTCTCTCGCTGTCGACCTTTGTCTTTATATGCCTACATGCAGTAGAACTGTCAATCAGGCGAATAGTACATCCCTTATAAAGATGCCTTCTCCTAACTATATAGCCATACGGACGAACATTTATGTGGCGTATAGGACGAAAGCACTAAGACACTTTTCTAGCCGCCCAGAAGTGGTCTGCACGCCGGCAAAAAATAGTGTAACAGTCTTCGGTTTTTCCTCCCGGTCTTCGTCTTTCCTATTGAACAGAGGACAGTGATGCAATTGTGCATGTATTAAAGCGAAACAGCCTGACCATCTGTGTGTATGTGAGCGTAAGTGTATTAGAGACAATATGGTAAATAAAGATACGAGCAGTAAATCTCTATTCGTGTTATATTTTCTCCGTTGGTAACGGGCCCTGTCCGTGAAGAAGGCCGACCAGCTAGCCCTAACGGCCGGCCAGACGAATGAGTGCCTAGGGCACAATGTTTTCAGTAGCAGTATTTTCTATATTGCATAACATTCAGATGACCACGCTGCCCTTAAAGGTACTAAGAGTATGATGTAGAGATGAACGAGTTTTACCGATGTATCGCACACGCATACGACGCGTACATAGATGTGCGATATGGGTATGCCTGCGCGACTTCAAGGGCACATGTAGATCTGTGAACGCTCTCTTGTCGTTTCCAGTTCTAGCCCTATGAGTACCTATCTATGAGTATTCATGTTCATGATGCAAATGCTTCTCTTGCCCTAGGCTCGTTTTCTAGATCGCTTAGTAAATAGATTGCTATCTATCCGATACTTTTTTTAAGATATGGGCATCTTCTATCGGTCGCTTGCTGCTATTCTTGCCGCTTGTAGTTTTTTTTTCTAATATTTGGCTCATATGAGACGGATCGTCCAAGAGAGCCTTCTGCTTGCTTCTTGCTGTAATCAAAACTTCCTTACGAGGGTCTCTTGCAATGTGCCGCCCAAAAGGGTAACGCATTGAGGAGCACACTGGAAAAAACACTCCAGCTTATATACTGTGTCGGATACTAGCAACAAGATACGGAGGAAAGAATCTACTTTGCAATATATATATACCCCACTCGGAGGGCTATACACTCCTGCGAGTAGAAATTCAAATATCGCTATTATTGCATCATAATTGTATGGAAAATATAGCGCCGTAAACAGGAACGTTAGCACGTAGCTGGGAGCGCAAAACGACAACACCGATGTGAAGAAGCTGTAAAAAGTATAGCATTGAGCGAAATATATAAGCCGGGCTAAATTGATCAGGCTGATGGGTTCGAAGCATACTATTCAACAGAACTTCCACTGTCTATTTAGCATCTGTTCATTTTTCATTTTATCACCTTTGAGATATCCTCAACTGTATTGTCAATATAAATAAAAAAAAAATCATAATTTTTCAAAACTTCAGTACTACGGAAAGTTAGCCGTAGTTTAGAGATAACTATGTTTATTTAATCAGTAGGTTCTTCGTACAAACATTAAACGTCTTGCTGGTAATATCTCGCTATTTTCACTCGAATAAGTTCACTCGATCATTCGTTTAAGGCTGAAAATCGCATCCAAACAGTATTCTCTGTTTTTTCAGATTAGATAACCACCAAAATTATAGACCAGAACAATGGGTTTATTGCTAGAATGCTAGCAATTTAGATACTATCGGGTGTACGACCAGAACTTCTTGCGTATCATTAGTCTATGTGCGATGATAACTATATCTATGGCTTGAATCTTTCACTAATTAATGTGCTACAATGAACGTATTTCTAGTAGTCAAGAGTCAAATACATATACATTATATATATATATATATATATATATAATGTATATACGTACGCAATTTAAAGCAATAGAAATAGTACTAAAACGTCAATGAATCTGTACGAAGTTTAATTTTATTTGGACATTAGAATCTACACGTTTTTACACATTAAATCGATAAGATTTAAAGTTTCCTTAATGGCTACACTCAAGCAGAAAGACCGCAAGCCATATAGAACTTTCTTAAATATGAGCCATTGCTTCGTTCCAAAAACAGAACAAATAAACAGCGACTAAATGGGACAAACTTATACAACTCTAATAATGTCGTGTTTTTTTGACTCCATTACCACGGTAGTACTAACCCGAAGCAATAGAAGAGCTTATGTTAATCATCCAATTGCAAACGACCATAGCTAGTTCGTGGATTTGTACTTATTTGTTGTCTTTTTTTTTTCGTCATTTAAGAGTCGTATTCCAGCATTGATCCTTGTAGAAGATGGCCCACCAACTAAGTCTAATTATAATAGGGATGCGACCTATTATCTACATGCTTCTTCGTGTATTATCAATTGCGTCCACTTCAACGAGATTTCAATAGGCCAAGAGGGCCTAAAAGAGGGTTCATATTCCAGCCTTTGTTTCTAATTGAGTGAGCGTTGGAGGAGAGGATTGTACGATACATTCTGACACGTCAAAGGGGTTTCCCTCATAGATTCTACGACTTTAAAATTATCTGCAGCAGAGTTCATAGAAAAGCTTCCAGGTTTGTCAAATCTAGATAGTGAGTTCTGGAAATTTCTACGTACGATACGTGGAAGATGGTACTGTTACAGACTTCAGGTAACTGCACTGAAGATGCAATTGTATTTGCACAATGCGGCAACTGGTGAAGTTGCGGCCATTGGCAAATGATCGATTGTTAATTAACGGTTAGAGAATACATTGGTTGTACTCGAGGAGTCCTAATTATAATATGTAACATAAGCGTCCAAACTTCGTTCCTGTTGTAAATAAGCTGTAGTAGCTACGCTAACGAGACGCTAAGGGAAGCAAAATACATGATGTCTATCATAAAAGACGATCTATCTTATTTGTTAACGATACGATTAAATGTACGCTATACGTCATACTATAAAAAAAAAAAAAAGTAAAAAAAAGTCATAATAATAGAAGCTAAAAGCAACACTAATTAGCAAATAATGATGCTGCAAAGCAATTAGGTTATCTGAGACTCAAACGCTGAAGCGTTGCTTCAAGCGAGAAGCAGTAACATATGGCCTTGCTTTGTGGGAAGGTCCAGAGAGACGTATTAATCACAATCGATCAACCTTAAAGAAATGATCATAATACTTTGTTAGCATATCCATTTAGTTTGATCCGTAGAAGTCGTCACGGGGTGCGGCAAAACTACATATATGGACGTAAGATGAAGGTTGACCCAGAAGGCTACAGAGCTGATGGGTTCCTGACTTACTTATTGGAATTCATGTTGATACAGTCTCACCTAATAAAAACAAACCTATTGAAATACTCTAATAGTTGTGACAATAATATTCGTACTGTTAGAAATTACTTCCTTCGAGAAAAACATAGAAATGACATTATTGTTATATATAGTGTTGATTATATTTGTTGAATATATAATGGATGATAAAAACACATTATATTTAAATATATATGCAGCAGGTCAGAAAGTAATTTCGTTTCCTTTTTTAACACGCTGCTAACGTTTGAAGACGCTAAGTGCCCTTAATCAAGATTCTTCTTTTCCACAGTCTTCCTCCTCTATTCACACAGCAGAGAGACTCTATCGTGACGTCTATGAAGGCAATCTATTTACAGATCCATTTTTGTTGCTGTTGAAAGTTTGTCCTCCAGGCCCTGCTACATAGATCTAGACATCTGTAATCCGACAGAATAAGGTCTAGGGCTATAGTATATGATGAAAGAAATGCTCATGATGAAAGGTCTGTGAGAACTTTCGTGGTGGTCAGGCCCACTGTGAGTGAAATGCCTACAGCTTGGGCGATCTTTTGCCATTTCAAAGCCGCCGTATTGTCACTTTCTCGGCTCAGTTTGATATGTTGAATTAAATCCCAGTCTGTGTTTAGAGTTCCACTTCAGTTCATAAGCTTATAATGAAGCATCTGCTTCAAATTTCATAAAGTCCTCTGAGATGCCCATAAGGAGTGTTCTCTGAAACTTAAATGTAAGTTCCTGTACTAAAAGTTTTGGCAAAGTAAAGATTTTTGTCTGCTTGTGTAGAAATGATTTGGTCTTCTACTTCGAAAGCGATTATACGTACACGGCCAGGTTACTGGTAATAACGCTCCGACAAATCCATATAAAACACATTTTTCTAGATCTTGGAGCTCATCCGGTATCTGAAGATAATCCAGGGCAATGTGAAAACTAAATTTTAACTGTACGCAAAACTTCTGAGATGTCTGGGCCAAATGAAGACGCACAATATCTGCAGTTCATCATCGTGCGGCCCGTTCCGAAGCATTGTCTCTATCCTAATCCTGATCTCTCATCCGTCTCAGCAAATACTGTCATCCTTTTAAGCCTCTATCCTCTTTCTTGCAGGCAGATGAAGCGGACAGCAGCACTGGATGCGCAGGTTCCCGGTAGCACAATCTAACTGCACAGAAAACTACTCTTAACAAATCTAGATAAGGGTCAAGCAGTGAAGCAAATATCGAATAGTTTATAGATAAAAACTGCACGTGTCTAGGTAACATTACCGATATGAGATTACAAATTCTCAAACAGGGCAGAACACGGTATAGTGATAATTCAGAGTAACTGGCAGCAGGTCGCCCGCTCTTATTTTCCTACACTTCAAAAGGTAAGGATGCATCGCCTTTGTCATCCTTTATAGGTAGCGAATCATCTGATTTGCAAGGACACTTTAGAATTGGCTTGAAACAATGACACGACACTGCAATGGGAACAACGCCAAATAGCTTTTATCTTCACTATTAGTAACTATGTTTTTTTTCTTCAATATACCATCGTAAAAACGATTGACTATTGTCTAAAGCATTTACTTAAGTCGTTAATGTTATTGCAATCTGGTACCAATATTGTTCCCAATTGAATGTCAATGGTTATCTTTTTATTATCAACTGTTTGTCGAAAGCTGTATCTATTCTTAATCTGTTCAGTCTGTACACCCTCCAATAAGAAACTAATTGATATAATATTGCCACTGGAGTAACGTTTCCGAGAATATTTCTAAGCGGCGTAACCAACGTCGTTCGCAAATCGAAATAGTTGTACTGTTCTTGGTGTTATCACGTGCTTTCAGGTAGACTAAAGAAGATCTAACACGGTTCATTTGAGCGTCAAGAGGTGTTTCCATCGGTTTGCCAGGCACACACTATAGGACGCGGCGGGATGCCGTATGCTGTCCAGGCTGGTGCTGGGGAACTAGACGAAGGGAAAACTAGTAACACGCTAGGGGCACGTATCTAGATCTGAAGGTATGAAGCAGAACGATCTACAACATTCAAACAAGCGAGTTACTGTTACACCATAGAGGATGCATGCGGGCAAAACCCTTCTTTCCAACTTCTCATCCGCTCATTTCATTCACATAATTTGTGTACAGGGTTCAAGAGCCCAAGCCCGAGCGAGTGCAAGAACGTCCGTTGTAGACATGCATATTCTTTATCTGCTTTTGTCCGCCACGAGTAACGAGTAACTGCCCCGCTTAATGTTTGCTGTTCGTTCATCTTCACGGCACCCGCGCTAAAAGCGTATAGAAGAAAACACATAACGTAGGCTTCTTTCTAACGTGGCATATTCAAATAGACATACAGATGTTCACTGACAAAGAGAGCGAAAATGCTGCTTTCCGATATCTTTCCTTCGTTTACTCGATCAACAGATAGCTTCAGAGTCACCTTCAAATTTCCACAGTGCTGTGACTCTTGGTGCACATGTAATTCCAGGTTTTCTCATTTTTCGTTTCACCCACTACTGCCCTGTTTGTCCAAAGGCCGCGTCTTAGCCAGGGCGCGAAGGCAGGAGGAGCATAGGCCGGAACAGTTGATGGTGCTCGAGTTCCATGGCACAACTAACATTCGATGTGGTCGACATGCTCTGGAAGTTTGTATCTTTGAAACTTCGATTTTTATCTTTTAGAATGAGAACTTACGGAATGCACAGTTAAGCTGAATTTTCATTTGGGATAGTATCTTGAGGTAGAGATTGCACCTCACGCCTTTTGAAGACATTATATACATAAAGCAACATGTAGAAATTGTTCTAAACGATCAAACTTTCATTTTTGAAACAGACAAACCTTATTTAAGCGGATCAATGCCCAACAAAAAATATTGGATCTTATATTGTACTAGTATTATACCATTCAGTATACTATAAAGTTGTATTCTAATTAAAAATGATCCACGGCCACTAAGTCTAAGCAATATTATAGCTGGTACAGTGCAATCCAATACCTGTCGAAAATTTGGTGAACTTTTATTAAAAAAAATTATATATACATATATATATATATATATTCAGAACTTACATAAAACAGAATCCAGGTATATAAAATGGTCTGCACTAAATGTTATATTTGCTCTTGTCACCCTCTTCGTATAATTGTAAGTAAAAACTTTATTTGGAGGTAATAGTAGTTTTTATACAAATATATATGAACGTATACAACTATGGAACTATACTAGCTATGTATTCAGCCTTATTGTTCTTGTGACGAGAAGCGATCAACACTGGTCGCAACGACTGGATGAGACGGAAAATCTCAATTTAACATAGTAGACGATAGAGTGAAAATAATTAGCTTTACCGCTATCCTTTTCAGAAGTAAGGCTATGTTATTTTATGGTACAACTAGCTTAAAAAGTTTTAGTGAAACACATCCAAAAGTGTGTTTGTGCGTAGCTGGGGGGGGGGGGGGGGTCGTCTCTGAAACTGGCCGTTTGTACAAGATATCTATATATTGAGTAGGCTACGAGTTGTGCGAATTCCCGATTCTGATTGCCGACTAGTGATACGTACATATAGCGTCCGTCCGACGAAGCAACGCTGCTTGTAGGTACTCACACCCAGCCTCGCAGAGCAGCTTGCACAAAGTATAGGAAAAAGGCTATAGTAAAAATGGTGGTTGTCACTTAGACAGTCGGCCAAACCCGTACCTCGTCGCCTAGGCTTAGAGGGCAGAATTGAGCTCAGGGACTATGAACCCAGTCGATAGCAAAGACCGACGGCCGTCCAGGGGTCACGAGCTACCCCTTATTTTTCTCATTCTCCTACGCGAACCCTATTTCCCGGTACCTACGTCTCTGCTGCTGTTTCGTCCTTGTGACACTCTATACCTCGTTTTTTCGTGCTCTTGATCCTGCGACGACACGGTCGCACTCATGGTGTAGTGGTTACACTAAAGTTAATGGCTGGCAAATAATTAGAATACAGCCACAAAAGCACAGCGGGGTAGTTATCCTGCGCGGCAAGGCAGCCTTGTTTTCTCGCCTTCGCCGAAGTCTTGTTACAAGAGGCATGTAGAGGCAAAAAAGCAGAAAGAGAGAGCAAACTGAGGGAAAAAAGAGCATTGGAATTGATGGGCGCCGACAGTCGACAATGGGGCCATGACGGCTGGAACAGAAGATCAACAGCCTTCACTATACATGGGAACTGCAAGGCTTTGTGCGGGACCGGAGAGAATGCGAGAAGGTGGGAAACTTCCGCTCGTTGAATGAACAGTCGTCCCAATGGGCTAAACAAAGCCCATCACAGCTTCCAGCTGTTCGTTCCGCCAGCTTCCGCCATTTGAACTGAGGCAGGGAAAAGTGGGACGAAAGATAGGTGAAAACTGGATGGGAATGAGCGACCATGGCCGATTGGTGAGAAACGGAAAAGTCCTCAAAAGGAAAGAACAGGGGGCTCGCTTCAATAAATAGCACGATCGACCAAAAATAATTCCAGTGACAATGGCGCACGAATGTTGCTTTAATTACATTTACATTTACGCAATATCCATTAGTGATTAATATCGGTTTTCATATAGGCACACCAGCATATTACCAAGATAAGAATGGGCATTTTCACTTCGAAACGAGAAAGCAAACACTGCTGCTTGTTAGTATGGTCACAACCGGAGACGGTCGACCGCTTAATTTTTGGGACCGGGACTCCGACCACAAAATCGCCGCGTTGTAGCCGTTGTCGTCACCGTTGGGGTTTCCAATGAACAAAGTAACCGCTGAAAGCCTAATACTCAAACCGGGCCAACATTTCTTTTACCTTTATCCCGACTTCTTTTTCTTTGCAAGAATTAGACCACCCTTCAGCAAGGCTGTCTCTGCGCTTTCGATACTGTATTACTTGCGATCGATTGTTCTTGTCATAGCGACAACAGTCCTAAAAAAGAAACGTGCAGCTTAGTTACGACCTCTACACTTATAATACGAACTTACTGCTAAAGACATTAGAAATTATTACTAGTTCTGTACCTTTTTTTGCTTTTACTGTGCTTATTTTTCACGGATTCAGAGTAAACCTGCAAAGCTGAGAAGCAGTTATGCTCTATTTGCACAATCTCCAAGGAACGACATTTTGAAAAGCGGTTTTAGGGCATTTTCGCTTGAAGTCCACGTAAAAATAATTAGATTGAGAGCAGATTACACAGGTAATTTTAAGATAAGACAATAATACTTTTTTGTGAACTTGGACTCGAAAAATAAAAGCGCGGCTTGAGACTGTTTTGAGTTTGACGCTTATAATACCGTTTGGCATTGCTTTAGAAGGTTGGCGTGCGGCACGAAAAGGAACTTGTTTTTACCCAATCTCGAACTTAGATAACTTTAAGTATTGCCAAATCTATTAGGCAAACATGCCACCAGTGTACCAATACGAGGGCAGCTTACTACTTAACCAAGCTTGTCTCCTAGCAAGTACAAACTGTCGAACGTTAGCGTGGGCTGGGTGGCTAAGTTCATCTCAGCATGCGGCTATCCCTGGTTAAAATACAATATTGGCAAATAGTTGTCTTGGCTTACTGTTACCATACTGCTTAATAGGTCTGTTGGAGTTAAGCCCAGCTTAGCTGGGCAAGGTCCATCCCGGCTAGACGTTTTACTGGCAGCAAGTCCTTTATGCTCTACCGAAGAGGTGATTTCGAGGGCTTGTTCGCATAGCAGAAATAACCAAAAGCGTTAAAATAAATAATTCAATAATTCTCTCATGAATGTATCAATAATAATATTTATTGCTGCCTTATAAAAAATATTTTCTATATTACTAATGTATTTAAGAAGCACAGGAAAGATAAACTTATATATTTAACCAAAACCAATATAAGGAAAATCGGACGCTTTTTCTAATGATATATACACTCAAGATACAGTTTAATTATTGACTCCTATGCGGAAAGCTAAGGAAATTCACATTATTAATCTTGTCTTCGGTATAAACTTTAAAAGTATAAGGTTTGTGATCAGGAAAGATTTGTGTATAGATTACGTTGAGTTATTTATGTTGGCGTCATTTGGAAGTTGCTCCTAAACAAATGGGCGTATTACCTATATATATATATATATATATATATATAGGGGGAGAGTGTGAGAGAAGATAGAGAGAGAGAGAGAGAGAGAGCGGGAGCGAGAGACGGAGACAACATTAAACCAAATCTGCCGTATTGAAATCGAGTATTACTTAGCGGACACCGCACGTTTTTCTTAATTATTTCGCGACTAGCATCAGGGAAGAACCC
Organism: Varroa jacobsoni; assembly: GCF_002532875.2. Classification (NCBI taxonomy): domain Eukaryota; kingdom Metazoa; phylum Arthropoda; class Arachnida; order Mesostigmata; family Varroidae; genus Varroa; species Varroa jacobsoni. Next base: position 2,622 of record NW_019214936.1, on the reverse strand, counting down.
GTCAGGTGTGGGTGTAGAAGCGGATGATGCAGTTCTGTTATCGACCGCTATATGGCAGATGATGAGGGAAAATCGATACCCGCATTCTGTGAGCCTTTGGAAAAGAAACTGATTTTGCAAATACCTTAGTTGCAACACCATATATAAGGTATTTATGCATACTTTCACAGATATGCACAATGTAGCAGTTTACTAATCTAAAGGAACAGATGATTCGAGTTTTTTTGTCTGGTATTGCCGTTAAGGACTACTTCAAACGGCTGGGCTCCACCATGAAATGTAGTACGTCTACACCTGGTTGTAAAGCAGACCTTCGTCAGAGTTCTGTAAATTTAGTACGCAAATGTGTTGCTAGACTATCATCAGGAGGAATGGAAAGGGACGAGGCAAGTTCACGTATTTTAGGACGTACTAAAGGACTGTTACAGCCGGTAATTTGTATACACCATAAGGTAATACTTTGAGTGCTCCGTTTTTGCTTTTTATTACAGTACGTCTAATGAAACCGTACCACCTGTTAGAGTGCGCTACATACCACTAAAAGATAGTGCCTACGTGTTGCTCTAAAAGCTAAGCATGCTAAGGAAGTGTATGCATGTAGGTTTAATTTGTTTTCTGGAGGGTGACACCTTACTTCAAAGGGCTTCATTTTGCCCACATTCTATGAACAAACGTAAGAGTAACTCAACGTTGCCTACCTATTACAGCATATGGCATTGGTAAAGAACTTACAATACACAGGATGGAACGTCTAAATTGAGAATTTTCTAGATTTCTAGGTGATACTTGAACAAAAAAATGTTTCAACAGAGTGTCCGCATAAACTAGAAGAGTCATTCCCGGTGGCCATTTCATATAATATAATTACCGCATACCACAATTACAGATTCAGTTTGGGATCTGAACGATTAACTAGCCATTTCCAAGAGGTTCGTTCTTTAATCTGTAAATAACTTCTGAACAGTAGCCATATTTCAAGCAACATGGGTAGGTGTGAACTCGTTAGAGTGTAGCTCAAGTATGCTATATATGAAGAAGCATAAGCGTAGTTAAATTCTAGGCTGATAGTAGGCCAAAAGCAACGAAAATGCAAAGGCTCAGAACGGCGAAAAAAAACTGTAGCGCACACAAAAATCACAAAAGACTAACTAAAAGTTGGTAACACATAATTGGTGCTTACCAAAACAGTCGTTAATCTTTGAATCAAAGATCCTGCTGTGTTAAATTTGACTCTTTGAGCCATTTTGAAAAATTTTCAATCTGTTTTAATTTAAACTAGCCCATTGCGAATGTTTCGTTTTGTCTTACGGAAGTTTTATTCGGATTTTTCTTAGCAGCTGATCATTGGTTTCAAGAAGTTTTTAATCTTGACGAAAGTTCACCCACTGGGAAAAGACCAGATAGTTGCTGATCTTGGGTAAGATTCTGAAAATGACATACTACTGTTTATCGTGACAAGTATATCATAAAGTTCTAAAATCACTAGCTCTCGTCTGATGCCAGAACTAGCGGATAAACGTACGTTGTTGACACGACAAACAACGTAGCAAAGTTTCGACAAGTTGAAAGCATCACTTTGTATACCATATAAAAAATCTAGCTTTTGCCAAAGCCCGTGTGACTTAAAGTCAACACAATTTTATTTGATAACGTTACCTGAAAGTTTCTTTATGAGATATTTAGATTTAGAAAAAGCATGCATACATTTAAGTGTTCGTCTAAAAGACGAGAGAGTATAAAATAGTTCAGCTATAGCAGCTTCCTTTTAGATGTACGCAGCTATCATTACAAACGTTTCAGATGCTCGCCTTGTTACATGGCGGAAATAGGAAAAATTGTCGCAAATTTTACTTTACTTAAATAAACATTCGCCTGCTAAATAAACATGTTTTTTGTTTATTCATTTGTTATAAGCATTTACTAAATAGACTCTACTAATTTTTAGAAATGTAGCCATGAGCAACTTGGTTTGGTCATACAAATAGGCACACATTTGCAGGTCAATCGATCTCTGCAATCATCGCTCCCACACGTGTTAGGCCCAGTTAATCAACGAGCCAATCTCGTAGTGTCTGATACTTGTAGTGTCACTACGTTACTTAATTTTTACATTTCTGTTACGAGTGGTCTGTTACTCTAGTTTCATTCAGCTATACCCCGAGGTAACGCATGAAATTTCTTTTGCAGGCAGTTAGCTCATAAATCTTGACGAAAATTATGTTTCGGCCTATACGTATTGGCAAGGTTATTCCTAAAAGCCCTTATGGGACCTTTGTGAAAGCTGCTTTCCAAAAAACTAGTGTACCAGTGGTCAGACATAGAGATTCCCGCGACACTCGAGTCTTTCTAGAAACATGTGATGTTCTCCTGTACAGCTAGTGAAAGAAAAGTAAGCCAACAGCCGACTGTGTACATAGGTCTACAATCTAAAAGTTTGGCTTTTAGCATGTACCGCTACGATATATGGTCAGATATGCTGTGAATCAATGTGAGTATATTACGCCTAAGTAAGAAAGGGTAGTATTTGGCATGGTAGATATAAAGCGATTAGCGACACAGTTTCAGTCGGAAAACTTCAAACCAGTTCGAAGGTGGATAAGTGCCTCTCGTTTTTCTGGGTGT
>NW_019214935.1:0-39792 GCF_002532875.2 Varroa jacobsoni | reverse complement strand
CGTCGTTGACTTTTTGAGCTACAAACAGTACGCTTGGGAACAGGAATTACATGATCGTATTGGTCGCATCATCTAGACATATTATCTACGGCTATTTGTAAGCTATGTCGTCCTCAGGAACATCAATCATGTGTCGTATAATTAGAGATTGCTCGCATAGATGGCGTTTTTTTTTTTTATAAAAGGCGGAATTACGCTTCTCATATCTAAGATCATAATCAAAGATATAATTTACCGGAGGCAAGGCCCTGGCGGGGCAGGCTCACGACAGCAGCGGGATCGTCTTTCAGCGGAAACAAAGAATTACAGCATAACCTCGGCTATTATTCCGCATTATCCGTTGCCCCCTCACGGCCTGTTTATAAATAATCTGTTAGCGAGCGACTCATGCCTTTCGCAGATTTACTGGCCGATGATTCCTGGCCGGCTCGGAATTGTTGGTTCACTACCGTTTCTGTTGTCCTACCTCACGGTTCTTCATTACAGCCGCGACTCGCGCTCGAGTGGACTGCTCAGACTGGCACGCGCACAGAAGGAGAGAAAGATGGAGAGGGCGCCGAAAGAAGGGGGAACCGGCTGCATCGTCGGCTGTCTACCCTGATTGAATATTGGATATTGGTTGTGTTTTAGGCGGAATAATAATGACGATACTGCCTCCGGTAGCTATCACATACCCCCTGGCTCATACGCTGCCTTCGCTGGCGTTCCTGCTTTGTTGGTGAAGACAATAAAAATATGCTCTGGGTGTTATGAGTATGTCACCGTGAAATCGATGTTTGTGAGTGTATCTGTGTGTCTTTGCGTGTAGGTGCGTGCGGATATATGAGTTGTATGGGTGAATAAATGGCCGATATTGTCGTTATAAATGAATTCGGTCGACATGTCCTGAATCAATCAACGGGGCACCAGCGTTCAACCTATCCCCGATTCCGCTGCTGTGCCCCAATTGTCTCTCTATCCCGGCTTGTTCCTCAGCTTACAGCTGATCACACTCCTGCTTTCGCTTTTACTTATTCACTCCGGTCGCAGTGCCGGCGGATCCAGACCCGGGTCCCGGATCTCGACCTCATTCAGAAGAAGGTCATCATGTGGAGCAGATTCTTTAACAGCAGCTCTAACCGATAGATAGATAGAGTAAGGCCGAGACCGCAAATCATGCGGCGCTGCTGAATCGCGACACGCCAACGTCCGATATGGATATGGCAATCTGAGGAGGAGATGCGGTATATTCGGACCGTTACGTAGATCTACAGTACGCATTGACTGTAAATCGCTATCGTGCCATTGGTACTATCTTGTGAAGTCAAACGCTCAACTACCTAATTTTCATACTTGTTACCCTGTTCCTAGAAGCGTGCCCGATGGAGGTCGGGCTGGACAATTGAAGCAACGTCTAACAGGCCTACCTAGTTTAAACAAGTCCTCGACAAAACAACAATAATGAGATACAGCCGTTATCTCTTGAAACCTATACAACCATCCCAAGAGACTTAACCCCATTTGTTTTTACATGACGCTTATGTTTTTTGCTAGACTAAGTTAGTAAGTAATATAATGCTGTCTTTATCGTACGAGTTGACTGTGGATATTTCTTGGTCGACTATTGCAGTAGCGAATTATATAAACTATCGTGTATAGCACCGAACAGATAGAACCAAAACGAATAGAAAGGCCGTTGCTAACGGCATTACAAAACGATCAATGCACTTTCAAATGGCAGCATTCTTAAGACGAGGATCGAACTTTTTATTAATAACATTACTCTCCTAGACGATTTGTGCTTATGAATCTCATTTGTTCTACTGAGTTTTATATGTGCTTACCAATTTACACACCCTAAAGGAAGGCATGGCCAGAATCACTGAACAATCTAACTTAACTTTTCAATAGTTATGATACGAAGCCAAATAGGATTTTCGTAGTAATGCCTTTGCTGTCGATGCGAAGTAATTGACCACTATGACGTAGTAGAGTTATGAACATTAGCTAAGTCTATGAGAAATAAAAAAACCTTCGACATGGCAATGAAGCTAGCCTTTTGAGCTTGGTCGTGCAATAAACACGTGCAACGAACATCGTGCAAAGCATTCAGTAAAGGCGTTCTACCATTAATGGCCAAAATTTCGATACATAATACTGGCTATACAATTTCTTTTTCGGCTAATGGATTCGCGACGTGCAAATTGAACTCACAGATATGCACGGAACTAAGAGCCTAACTAATAGCAGCTATGCGGCTCTGGATCGCTTGATCGTCCGCCAATATGACGGTAAAATTTTATCTGATTTCATTCCGATTCAATCGACGATAACACCAACGGAAGAAGGATCCGTTCCTTCTGAAAGCCTCAATAGAGCTTCAGCCAGCCGTCACCTTGGGTACCGAAACTCATGACCAGCATACTAAGTGAAATCAGACCGCTGAAGGGCTGATGGTTCCCGTATCATCGAGCCTAATACTTCATTGCCATGGAGCACAGCAACGTTCAGTACGATCGGCCTGTTCTCATTTTAGCGGTCACTCCTCTGTTCCTAATAGGAATCGATGCCAATATGTCTGTGGACGGAGTATTCCATGTAGAGACTTGGCCCATTGATCCCGTAGATATCAGTGTGTAACATATCGCCGTTAAGCGATGAATGGCCAAGCGTGATCTTATCAACAAAAAAAAAAAACAGGCCAATCCTGCGGCTAGCAAGGTGATACGATGACGATAGCACTGCGCGAACGAGTGACGCTAATCAGCCTAATCGATAAGCGAAATGACGACGTTACCGTTGTTTTTGAGGCTTCAGTAAACATTTCGTTTGAGTGTGACATTGTGGCATCGCCAAAGCCCTAATCCGTTAATAGACGTCAATTTCGTGCCAATTAAGCAGCTGATTTTCCGGCATCGAGGCGCCTTCAATCGGTATGATTTCTCATTGGCAGGCTTAACATGGTGCGTCATGCCGAGAACCGATAGACATATCAAAAAAAAAGCTGTTGCCAGAAATGAGCTGCCACCGATTGAGTCACATATGCTTCCAGCGAATTTTCTATTCTTTGCATGGTTGTTTGAAGGTATCGCACTTGTTCCCAGGACTTTGTTCCTGCTATAACTATAAAATCTGTGAGTTAGAACCGACACGGCGGACGTGAGCTCGTAGAATAGAAGACTGAAGATAACCTACTGCGACCGAACGCGCGAATACTTTCGACGAGCGGTATAGAATACAATTATTTTCGAGCCAGCTATAAAGAAGATAGGATAACCTGTATTGTTATAGGAAGAGATGTAGCGCGCACGTTCTGTGGAGCAAAAAAAGGGCGAATGTTCATATCGTAAGGACGTCGTCGCCATTTTACAAACATACAAGCTGTTTGCATAGTTATGTAAATAAAGACGTTTCCGTAGTCAAGATCATTTAGCTCCATTAAACACACACGAACACCGTAATCGATCTGCACATATTGTTCTAAAGAAACCTTATTGCCATTGGCTTTTTCCTTGTATATGTCGTACCTTTTGAGCACATCAACAGGCGCACGCACGTTGAAACATGAATCGAGCCCAGATCGGTGATTCTTTCCTACCAAACCGTAGTATAGTTGCCGACGCTCTGCCCGATTTCAGGCCTGGCTTCTTGTTCTCACCAGAGGGACAGACATTTTCCTTTCGCTATCTGATGAGCAACGAACGAGTTTCAGCGTCCAGCGGCGCCTCCTTTTCCCAGTCTCCCTTTTCCTAGTCATGCTAGTGGGCTTGTTAGATGGCCAATAGGCAATCTCGTTAGCGGAGTCAGTTGCTCTAGTTCGTTTTTGTCCTGCCATATGCTGTGATGTGGTTGATTCCCGCCTCCTCGTTTCGTCTGCACTCTTTGAGGATGAGGACAAACCGTAAGATGGCGGCCCGCCTCCGCAGAAATAGGTGAGCAACTCGAAAGTAGCTAGCGGCCAACAATAGCCGCTAGTAGCAGCTGAAGACACATTTTTCTTCTTGTCGATAATTCTGTGTCCTATATGAGTACACGTGTGTCTACCAATAAGCTAGCAGTCGACTCACTGCCCGGCTGGCCATCACCACGTGTCTACCATCTAACTGGTCGAGAAATAGTGAGCAGCAACAATGGAGAAAGAATTGCGCGAAAAAAAGGTCTCACGTTGCGCATAACTTTCGGTGGGTCGGTCGGTGGGTCGGTCGGTTGAATGCGTATAGATGACGATATATGTACATATAGTTGCACCTTCTATGTATTAGGGGAGTAGTATAATACAATGTAAGATAGCGCCATTATTGGCAACGGTTTGCTATGCGATCAGCGGTGAAATCTTCACCGAAGTCGAAATCACATCAATTGCGAGATGTTTGTGTCAGCGGCTAATGCCGTTGCCAATCTCGACCCAGACCGGTATTTCGATGAAGAGGTGATTTACACTAACAAGCTTGCCCACATCGCAGCTTCAAGGATGCTTGGCCATACGATTCCAAGACGACTAGCTCAAGCAGCGATAACTTGCGACCGTCACAGCTCGTTCATTGTGTCTGGCCACTCCGTGGGCTGATAAATAGACGCGACGGCAATGGCGACTTCGACGAAGCGTCGGCAGTACCGAGAGGCCAGGCTCCCTTCGACCCATCTACACTAAATCTGACACAGGAATTAGGGGTTGGGTAGCCTTATTATATTAATACGACTCGCCGCCAATAATCCGCCAAAATTTGTTACTAATGGATATTGTTAGCCTCGTTCAGTACGAGACGTCGACGTAGGGGTAAATTATGTTATTGCGATTGTTGATAATATCTAGGCAGATGTTTCCGTCTTAAACCAACGTCTGACGATGAACGAAATCATTTTAATAAGGAAAACAAGGAAAAGTTACTTCAATACAATGCGCTGTAAGACGAAACGCGCAAAGCACCTCACAGTCGAATAGATCGCTTATTGATAGAATGCCATATTTATTATCACATGAACTTATTAAGTTGATGTTTGAGCCTGTTTAAGACTGAGCAGATTGAGTAACAAAGCGAACTTTACTATCTTATTGTTGAGATGATACATTTATTCAGACTCTAAAATCTAAATAAATGCGTATGGAGATCGTTCGACTGAGTTAACTACAATCGGCAGCGTATCGTATCTATTCTGTATCTCTAACCTAACATGCTCTGGAGCCTTCCGCTTGCGAAGACGTGTATCAGGTGCCCACATAAATTTGAAACAAATCTGGCCGTTGTCACAAGTTTACCTTCATGGTTCGAACTTCAGCGGGGTATAAATGCAGAGGACTTTCATATGAATAGATTGGGCGCTTCTTCTATATCCCGCTATTAAGACTGCATCTCTCATAATGCTAGCGTCTGTGAACTTCCACGCGCGCGCAACCATGAGTGAGTCTTCTTGTCGTCTTTTTACGCTGAAAAGGCGAGCCAATCGGCTTCGACTGACGAAAAGCGCGCCAGCCATTCGTTCTACCCGTTTCAACATTCATCAAGGTTCCGATTTCATCATCAAGTTTACATTGGACACGTGACCTCCCCTTTTCAGATTTAGGCCGGAGACAACACGGTCCGCCAAGGAGCCTACTGCGGCGACAGCAACAGCAACAGCTTTTCAGCAGCACCTCATCAGGCGTCCGAATGGCGACTGCCGAGCTACTGCCGCCCTGGCAGCACCCGTTCGCCGGGTGTAGCGCAGCGGACCAGCTCAGCGACTAGAAATCTATCTGACAACGTCCAGACATTGAGACAGATAGGGTAAAGCTCTCGATTACAGTACATATGTCGTTGCTGAGTATAGATGAGGCCAGCTCTGTTGAGCTCTTTCCGACCTGAATGCCGTACCTCGGCCTGAAGTGTTTGTGTATTTGGCTGGCAGATAGGGCGGTGGGTGCTTTCACTAGATCAATGGAGTGACGCATAAATGAAATCTGCGTGTTTCTTTAGAAATAATAATATGTGTTCTTCAGTTACTTCGGAGTGTTTCGAAATTTAGTTGAATCCTACGAAAGCGCTAATGACGTTTGTCTTGTGAGTCACTGAAGTGTGCATGTATAGTCGTGGGCGTAATGTCAACAAGCGGATCTTGGATGTCGAAGATGAGGTTACCGGCGAGCTCGAGGCTGGCAAACGCCTGAGTTAAGCAAGAGAGAAGCTGAGCGACCGCTTTCAACTGTTTGAATTGTTACCATTAAATCGCCACGCACTTACATATCATTAGCGTTATTAGTGCATGAAAGGGACCTTAGAGTCGTTCCGAGGGCCTGCTGGACCGAACGACAAGGCTCAGGTGGGCAGATACCCTTAACGGTATGAGCCAAGTTGATCCATCGACACAGATTTATCCTTCGTTGTTACGTTGTTCTTAACAGAAGACGTTCAAGCAGCGAATACGCCTTTTTAGTGTCTACTTTTGCAGGAGTTTCTTTTTTTCGGTCGGATAGGCGAAAGCCTGGCCACTTGTCGAAAATTGTGCCTTAAACCTTAACCACAAAACGCTGACGCGTCTGCGACATTATTTTAAGTATTTTCCAGTTGGGTATGTTGCCCGTTCCGGCTACTCGTCGTATGATGATCAACTATACGAAATTCGTGCAGAATAAGCCGAATATATTATTCAGACTCGCTGAAATTTTCTATTTATGTGCACGTTCCATTCGCTTCAATCGCCCATAGAAGCTATCATAACGACACCCCAATTATTACCGTAGCAATTAAGCTAGAGTCCCCTGTTTTTTTTTTATCACGACCGCAAAACTACATGGTTTTTGTCTGTTGTAACATCTACAGAAGCCAGTTGCGGTAGCAGGCGTCCATTACAGCTCCAGTTCTACTACTGCCTAGGGCAGCTTTAGAAGCAAAGTAGGAGTTTCGATTTGAAGCCATAGTGTCTCTTTCTACTCTTAACAGCACAGCCATACGCGCTTAGGCCGGCGGCAGCCGCTAATGCCCGGTGGCTAATTCCGATGTTGAAATTCGCGCCGCTAATGGCGTTCTGCTCGCTACTTGGCTATTGTCGTCGCCGATTAGCTAATTTGCATAGGATAGGCCGTGAATACACGCGAGGGCAAGCAGATATAAGCGAGAAACACCGCGCCATTGATGACGACTGACCATCACCGGCGTCCCTCGTGGGTCTGCAAATACAAACGACATCATCACCCACCAGCTCCACTTCGCTACTGAGGCACCAGGCCAAATAGTGCCCTTTTTGGTAGAGACATCACGCGCACGTCGCTGTATGAGGGCTAACAAGAACGACGCAACGGCCACCTCTTGGCATCTCCAAAATTGTAAGTCCAGAGAGAAGACTTCACCACGTCCGGCGTTACACTGAATACTGAATGAGGCGCCATAGCCCTTCATCTGCTTGGGAACTAACCGCGATGTCTGAAAGACCGGCCAAATCAAATAAAGTTTTTTTTTTGTTTGATTAGACGTCATCTCTGATGGCTAATGTGTATCATTATAAGGGCTTAATGCATTAAACGATGAAAGACTAGATTAACCTACCGTGTTCGACCTATCTATCCAACCTGCGGGTAGATATTAGGATTTGCGCATGAATTTCATGCAGATGTCGTCTATTCGAACTGGAACATTTTCCATTAGTCTCAGCTAGACCCAGCGAAGCTTTACTCACAATACCCAAATTCTAGTTAGGCTTGGAACTTAGCCCATTTACAAGGTGATTGACGCTCAGTGTATCGCTTAAGTAAGGGAACCATTTCATTAACCCCTAGCGTAACGGGGCAAAGTTGAGACCTCAGACGCGGCTGATTCATACGGTTGGTAGTCAGGTTTCACGACTTGCATTATGTCCGATAAAATGTTTGAAGCTAACGTGGCCATTGCATCGACGTGATATTATGAGCAAGATAGGAACACTACTCTTTAGGCGGATTCGTGTTACAAGATGGCTATGATAGAGAAAAGGCCTTTGTGCACTGTATTCAGAAGTATGACGAACAATGAATGAAGGGCGTTCCGTCAGTTCCTAGTCTGAACGCTCCGAACACCTTTCAACGTTAGACCCAAGCCAAAAGTCAGCCAGGAAAAACCGAATTGAATACCCCAGCATATCGAGGCATATCCTCACGAAGAAGTAGCACGCTTGTACATTGTCCTGTTCAGGTTGTTCCGCATTTATTAGCGAGGATCGCCTAGCATCGACTCCGTAAATTTAGCCATTGGTTGTAAGAATATATCCATAGACTTCGAATACGAGCTGCGCGACCTAATTGAATCACGGTATAGGTATGTCTACCATCACTGTCCGTGCGTACAAAGGGGCCCGAATCAGGGGGCGGATAATAGTAATGAGAAGTGCTGGTATTTAAAAACTCTACGTAAGATGTTCGATTGCGTTTAGAGAAAAGGGGGCGAGTGGTGAGATTTACCAGTTTATCGATAACAGTATGCTTTATCCCATTTTTGCAATCTCGGATCTCGGATGCGTGTATTCTTGCCGACCGTCTCACGACTCATTAATGGGCCGAAATCATTTAGCTGCACGGTACATTGAATCACGCTAGTTGGGCGTCTGAACGTGTTGCCACGAAGTTATCTATTTGTTTCCGCAAGAATCATCAAATGCGTATCGAAAAACGCGGATACAATTGTTCCGGACTGAGAATAACTGTCTGTTAGGTGTTCTTGCTTTATCGATAAGCTGTGTACTTAAACCAGAACAGGCATACACGTGTGTGGCAAAAACACCGAACTAACTAAGGTGAACGCATATGTTGTACTGAAACTGATCGAAGCCCAGCTCAGGACTCGTTTCCGATTCATACTGTACTCATTGCGCGAAACAATCCAAGTCTGTGACCGTATTCTTTATTTGGCCCGGCCTGTTTTCTTCCTCTATCACGATTCGAACTCGCACCACTCACCCCCCAGCCCATTAGAGGTTTGGCGGAAAAGATAGACATATGTTGCCTTGATTTGCCGGTTCCGCTTAACCACGCGCCAGGCTTCTGCCGATGTAGAAACTGCTGCGGCATCGCCGCTACCACGAGCTCGAGGGAGGCTTAGCTACAATTAATTTGGCAAGCGTCAAAGCAATCAATTAGATGGCAGCTTCTCGCTGAGCATGCTCTGTGTACATGTGTATATATCAATACGTTTGGGACACGCATGCATATAGAGGGAGCGGCGCAAAATCAAGCGTTGGCCATCGCCATGTATTGGGGGTGGTCTTTGTCGAACTAGCTCTATGGGGGTGCCACAACATGTACGATGTTGGCGGACAAGTGCTACGAGCTGTGAGGTGGCTGACGCTAAAGGCAGCGGACTGCTCAGACCCACAAAAGCGACAAGAGGAAAGCTGATTCGCTCGCTCGCTCGCTCGCTCGTCAAGCAGCATCAAATAGAATTTTTCGAGTAGGAAACGGAGGGGGTATTCCATAGTGTAAAAGATGAAGTGATCTAGAACGAGAAAAATAAGCAACTAGCGAGGCATCTAACGCTGACCAATTGAGACATTTAGACAAGATAGTAGACGGTGAGGAATATTTGTTTGTATTGGAACTACCAGCAGGGGTGTTCATCGCTGGCTGATGGTGGTATAAGGTCACTATAACGACAATAACCAGTATTGATGATGCTAGCGGGTGAAGTCCCGGTGCAGGCCGAGCCTTGGAAAAGCGAGCAAGGTCAAAGCTACGATTTGTATTTGGACTGGACTGGGTATAGTTTTTCGTCGCTGATTGTAAAACGTGATTGCTTGCTGACTGGCAGTGAGGCCTAGATTTACGGACAAGAGACAACCATGAGGAACAAGGTTCTTCATTGCCTATGTCAACATTGTAGTTCGGCTTGGTATTTTCTTCTTGTAAGGACGCCCAGCGTCGCGTTATAAACTATTTGCTTCGGCCAATTTGAATCGCGGTTCATACATAATTTTGTGAAATCACTACGCTATTTCCAATTATCCTACTTTCATTCCTTGCCAATTAGTCCCACTTGTTAGTACTTTTCTCAGTAATGCTCCTTAATTTACGCCCTACTATTGGCGTAGATTTATACTGGGAAGAATTGTGTACGATGAGATTTTTATGAGTGTGCGAAGAAGACAGGTTTGATAGTGATTGCGCTGTAGCAAGCACCTTTAAAGGAAATATTTTGGCGCGGCTGGTGTAAACAACTTGGATCGTTATTAAAACTGGACATTAATTGGCAGTTACGGCAAAAACCAACTGGGGTAATGGGGAATAATTGCGTACGATAGAGACTTCATTTATAGTTGAGGCTTTTATCTAAAAATATCTCGCCGGGTTAGAAAAAAAACGGCATTTTTCGTCCGACAAGGATAACCGTGGTCACTTTTGGCAAAGAACATTTGCTAGTTCAGCCCATATATCCTGGGTTGCTTTTGCAATTACCTGTTGATAGCTGAGAATTCAGTCGCCCAAATTCGAAGTGAACGTTTATTAGAACTAGACACCTACGACAGTTTTGTAGAGCTTCCTGAGCACGCATAACGTTTAAACATGAGCAAAATTTATCAAACGAAAGAAATAAACAAAAACGATGGTCTAATGCAAGGTCAATCGTGCTTATCAGGCCCACCGTTTATCATAACAATTCATTCACGAGGCACAGGACCCACCAGCCAGCCAGCCAGCCAGCCAAATCAACATCTACACCTATTAGTATATGGGAGTCACTTGATGTTGTCATCGATGTCGACGATGAACGATTGTCTCAAAGAAAATGGCGCTGGGTATCGAATTTAGTTTGCCTTTCAATCCTGTCTCCATGCTGTCGTCTGGCAAGTTTTCCCATTTCAAGGCTTAGTTAATACCTGAACGAAGTTCGAAGCTCGAAGACTAGTGCGATCTTTCTCTCGCCACGCCTGCTATTTGCAAAAACAGTCCGTTTGATCACATCGATGATTGATGATTTCAATGAACCGCCGATGCCGACTGACCCGCTGGCTGAACATATCTATTCGACTGTATTGTTATTGTAGAGTCGACTTCAGCTTGAGAAATACCGCCGACACCGGGCGTCAAGGGATGCAGCGATGGGTGCACACTAGGCACCCGGCACTAACTAGCATCTCGATCCAGCTTCTGCTTGTAGTCTGCACAATAACACTCTGATAGTAGGTGAATTCTGCTTTAATCTAGATATAAGACGCTCTTGAATAGACGCTAGTTGACCGAACAGAATAGCAGTAGAGACCATTCGATAAGGAGAGATAGAGGAAAAGTTGCCACCTTTGCTTGAGGATAGTTTGAAGGGTTATTGGGCATGGTCGTTCCACGTGCATCGGCTACGTTGGCCTAAAGTGTGGTTGTCTCGCCATTTCGTGCAGTCATCTTTCGACAAACTTGTTTTAATGGCGTCAACTCATTGCTGCCCGTCGTTCGAACAGGGAGAAAGATTTCGACTTTAGCAAATGTCCAGCTCTGTATAGAGAATACCATATACCACTGTTGATTTTGTTCGATGGTCAACTCTGTGGCTAGTAAAAGGATTTGGAGAGGCTAAATGCTCGCTGCACGTGACCGTTCTCGTTGCCGTTGTCCACCGCCAGAAGTTGACGCACAATTACGGATATAGGTATAAGGCCGTCCGATGGAACTAGCAGAGCGAACTGTTTCACCATACGTTTTTACCTATTGCTATTTGGATCAAGTTTAGTAAACAATGATTAAATAAGGTATGCTTAAAGAGTGCAACCCAGCAGTGTCTCTCGTGGTGCATCCTCATCTGTGTCAGGTCAGAGGGTTAGAACACGCCATTAGCCTTTTCTTGTTTACCCCTACCACCAGCAGCAGCAGCAGCAACGGCCGAGATCATTGCTGTCTCCAGTCTGCATTTCTTATAGGCCCCGTGTATAGTTTTCCTAACTGGCCCGTGGGTGGCAGTGGCGTATCGTTTGAAGCTATCGCTTTCAAAGTGGAGTCTTCCTTCTACCTGCGATAGCTTCTATTGACATGGCGACTGAGTCATGATCCGCCCGACACGGCTAGGCAGAATAAAGAAAGGCGGAGTTGTTGGATGATCGACTTCGAGTAGCGAGACAACGCGTCATCTACCATCTACACGGACAGATCCATTGAGAATGCGCGCTCAGCGATCAGCAGCACGGCGACGACGAGCCTTTCGAAAGGGAGTGATTGTGTTACAAATTACCCACCAGTTTTCCTCTTGATGGAGCTGAGAGCGAACGCGGGCCGGAGCAGCTGCGTTCTGCCTTTAAGGAATATACTTACAGCCATCGTTCAGGTCAGCCCCTCGGCTGCAGGTAGCAGCCGATAGCGCAGCAGTTACTACCCAGACAGTCGCGGACAGCCAACCCCCCAAAAGGACAACCCTTGACAACAAAAGGCCTCACGAAACCGTCGTCTTTGTAGCCCGCTTACATTGTACTGGTATCTATCTAGTGAGCCCATTAAAATAGAAATGTGATCGTGGTAACGCTCTAGCTCAAGTAAATTAGTTCAAGGAAGTTAAGTTAGCGCAGGAAACTTCCGAGGAAATGTCCAACAAGATATACATTTATATAGGTATTATACAGTCAGCATTCCGGCAGCTCGAACAGATTTGTCGAAACGCGCTCTTCGGAAGCGAAGGAAGGAACCGAAGGAAGGAAGCGAATTTAACTCTATATATACAAAGCGCGTTAGATAAATTTGCAAAGTGTGAAATTGACTTTCACAACCATCTACTAAATTAAACTACCTGTAATAACTTGTGCCCGATGCGTAACTATTTCGTTCTATGTATACGACGAATAAATTCCACAGCTCTGTGGTAGAAATTACGAGCAATCCTGTAAAGATCGCTCTCTGAACCTGCAAACATTGGCATGTAGAAACTTGTTAGGGTCTTGGTCAATTGTGTCCGACAAAAAACTCGAAGGATTAGGATTCAGCCGGCTCAGCGGCAAGAAGTGCCTGTTCCGAAAAAGGCCCAGGTCATCAGAGGGCCACTTCTGTACAAAAATGGAACTGTAAGAGGTTCCAATGTTGTCAGAGTTGAAGAACAAACCTACTTCCTGTTTACTAATCTGTTGATCGACTCTTTCATCACACTAAGGTGGTTTATATAGTTCGTTCCACATAACTATGGAAATAGTATGGCAACCTGCCTACCCTGCCTAGGCCCAATACCACGATCAGAAGCCTTCTTTCTAGCTAGAATCGGAACGTTCTCGGGGTCGTGGACCGGCTAGTGGTCGTTTGCCTAAGGGGTGACTTTGACAACGACGGTGAAGGTGCTTTTATTGGAGAACAACTAGATGTGACGGGTTGTTTCGACTATGGCTGTTAATCGATGGCGTACAGAATATAACTTCCTCTGATTCAGACAAAACGATCATTACTCTATAGTCGATAAAGTAAACTTTCTTTAGGACTGCCTTATTCCGGCCGGGTACAGGATTTGAATTGAAACTCCCAATTGAAATACTTCCAGGTTTAGCTAGAGTATCGTGGATGGACAATAGCTTCTTACCGATTGGTTGTCACACGCCGTATACGCTTGTACCTATTTGAAAAGGTATATCCTTCAAATTAGACGGCTGAAATCAATGACAAAGAGAGTCTTTGCAGAACCTTCCGCAGTAATATTTTGTAGAGGATTGTTAAACTCAGAGCAATTTGTTAGCTGATAATCGGCCATTTATCACGTTGACTTACCCAGCCTCTCACGTGGAGTGGACCATATTCGCGTGTCGGGTGGAACGGCGGTAATCCCCCTGCGGACAGGCCGTAGCAGTACTGAGGCCTAGATCACCAAGTCTAGTGGGCCTGCCAATGAGGGGCTATTGGGGAGCTTTGTGTGAAAAGAAATGACTATGTGGTGGCTTAGGCAAAATAGAATGGTCGCCAAGAAGACCGCAGGCTGTGTCCTATCATAATGGCTTGTAACAACTGCAATAAAAACTAGTGTCTAGCCGATCGTTGGGTAATGCCTTCATTCAGCGGCAGTACAGGATGTAAATATGGAAACATTTATTCAACTTTATAAAATCTCTCCGGACAAATCCTTTAGAATGTCGTTGTGTGGTGAATGGATTTCTATTTTAAGGTCAGGCTGCTCGATATTGGAAGTAGGAGGCAAGGATCCATGGTTGCATCGTCCAAATAAGGCTATGCAACACAAAAGACTAGCACATCTAGCAAAGAATAGCAATTATATAATGCGCTCATTGATATATTGAATTACGTTGGATAAAAACAGCCATCACTTACTTAACAAATAGCTAAAGTTCAATGTAACAACAAACGAACGAAGTTCTACCTGATGCTATAGTTTTCCGTTCCGATCTAATTTTTGCAAATTAATTTTTTTACAGTGATTGACATCAATAGTTCAATACACTGTGAAATCAACAAAGATATTATTGCATTGATCGTGTTTCAGGCGATATGGCCTTAAGGTCGTATAGTTCAGGTAATATAGGTTGGGTCGAATCGGTTTTAGTTGAATGCCCCAAATTTGGTAGTGTACAATTGTTAGAATGGTTGTATCAAGGCTTAGGCCAGAGCGCCTTGAAGACGAATGAAATTTTGCAGTTTTATTACAATGAAAACCCATGTATCGCCTAAGTTCATTGAAAAAAAAAAACTTGTGCTGTCTATTATTAAGATGGGTTATCGGAAGAAACGGCCAAAGGATGGTCGCAAGAAGGTTTATCCGATCATATTTGCCTCTGCGGAACTTCACAGAAAGCGCGACCTAATCATGCCAGTTGCTAAATGTTTGTGCTGCTAGCGAAAAATGGATCAAACATAAAAATAATACGTAAATAAAATAAATGTGCTCCATAATCCACCAGGCCGACGGCAAATGAGATAATGCTTGGTGCTATAGGAATGGAACCGTACGTTATAAGCTAGTGGCATTTGCAGGACGATTGGGTTGGGGCTATTGAAGAACCTCGACTGGAACTAGCAAACAGAACGAGCGCTACTTTCCATTTGGGCATTGCCAGACCACAGATATTCTTCGTTACCCGACAAAAGTTGACAGAATTTGGATAGGAAGTTTCAGTGCACTCGTCGTATAGCCTGTACTGTGCAGCATCAGACTATCATCTGCTTTGGTTTCTGCAGACCTTTCCTTAGTCGTGCTCATTTAGTTTCAACGGAAGGATGCAAAAAAAACCTACTTTTCCACCTAAAAACCGCAGAAGATCTACAGTGGTTAAATTATGGTGTTACCAGAAAGAGCGGCAAAGATTATCGATCCAGATGGCTCGTATCTAGCCTAGTAAAATAATTTCAAAATATAAAAAAATATTGCTTCAACCTTGCCTTTAGACAGTCAATATTTTTTTTTCGATAACCTAAAATGTAATACTGTAATAATGTGGACGACTTATCAGAAAATGGAAAACGTATATATATATATATATATATATATACAATTTTTTTGGTTTCCTTATAGATTTTCTGTTATATCAATGCCTTATGCAAAAAAACTATATCAAAATCTACTGCCTATATACATTCATATCATTAGCTAGCTTTAATGATAACGATTAGCTTTTTCCCTGATGTTATTGACATAAGGGACACATATTCTAGAAGTTCCCTCTCCGACTCTTCAGCGCGAAAAGCGTTGCGGCCATGACTGAACATTGCAGAGCGGTCCAACATATTTTACAACAGACCATATATAATCCACACATTGTCTGTTCGCTCTCGACCACATAGTGTTTTAAATGTGTTGATTTTCAGGTCAATGCAATGAACAATGTCCTATATATATGGCTCGTCATCTTATTCGAATATCTTACGTTTCTATCGTTCTTTTTATCTCAGCCGTCGAGGCTTAATGCTCTTCGAACTTCACATTTGTGCGCGTAGATCCACATCTGACATGTATACATATGCTGAAGTGACAGACTCGTATGCGCTCCCACTGCGCAAACCTGCGTCTAGAAATTGCTCCATCTGTGATACATGGGGTAAATTTGCCAGCAAATCTACATTTAGTCACCTGCCTGGTTCTGCATTTAGCGTCTATATCTTAAGGTTTGCTATTATGTGGCGATACGTGTAGCTTATCTGGGAAAAAGTTGGTCATTGATACATGCCTAGCTTAAAGTTACTAGATCTAAAACACATGCCGTATAAATTCGAGCTAATGAAAGAGCATCTAAACGCGAAATTTTCCTCGTTCACCATTTTACGTAGATAATTACTTTTCGACCACGTCCTACCTTTGTCTCCTAGTTAGTACTTAACTTATTAACTCTAACTTTTACCAAACTTAATCTGTCAAGCTGTTCGCAACCTGCAAACGCTACACTAAGTGCTGAACCGTTTAGTTGCCCGCCTTCCTTAAGACCTTTATATCTTCTAGCCTATCGCTGCTCTATGTATGTGCCTTAGATAGGATATCACAGGATCTGTTCTCCTGCGTCGCCTTTCCTGTTTGTCGACAGATGCTGGTCGCGGCCGCTTGGCTGTATCGTGTACATGCTTTTGCAGCGCAGGATGGCAAACGGCCGCAGGTGGTCGAAGGCTCAACCGTTCGTCCACTACTCCGTCTCTTTTCCTTGCTCAGCTCTAGGTTACAGGCTGCTGCTACCGCCTGTACTGCTTCTATTTATCCTACAAAAGAAGATCCTTTTTGTTGGCTAAGCCAGACGCGCTTTTTCTACGTTGTTCTTCCGTTCGCGCTGCCTGGCTTGTATATCCTTTATATACGACACACCAATAGCTGACTGCAGACGAACACCGACATATCGTCTTTGTTAAGGCCAACATGGTCCTCATAGGCAAGGGACCTGAGCTCTAACATGAAGAGGCTTGCTCCCAGTCCCGCCGGCCGCTTGATGCCGTCCAATTCTCGGCTGAAATATATGACCTCGTTCGCACCACGGGATCTTTTCCCACTTTTCCTTCGAGCAGCGGGAGAAGAAGCGGAAAAGCAGGCAAAAGGTGGATGACTCTTTTCAGTCTTGCTTCTCACCCTCCTTTTTACCTTTTCCTTAGGATGTTTGTGAGTTGTCCAGAGAGTGTGTAAGCTTTTCGTTGGCGGGCGGCATGGGCAATCAGTGCTTGCTTCGGCTTTTTGAAAACAAACGATGGCAAATCTGCCCGGTAAGAACCAGGAGCAAATGAAGAACAAAATGCCGATAACGGCAAAATTGCAAGTATAGAGAAAAGGAAAGCGGCCGAGAAACAAAGAGCAAGCGAATTGTGGTTCTAACCGACTTATATAGAACCAACTAGTCGGAAGGGATTTAGTACAGGCAAATGGTATGGATAGTATCGGGCGAAAGTAGTGTCTATAGCCGGTCGAAGGAATCGAGCCTTTTATACCGAGTAGGTTCCACGAGACTGAAACCGAGGCTGTTGTTGCTGGTGCTGCTGTTGTTGGAACAGCTAACAGAAGCCCGTTCAGGAAATGTTCCTTTTTGCCGCAAAGGGCTAACGGCATTTCACAGTGTCACTCTGGCCGCTCCGCCAGCTTCGCGCACTTCAATGGCCTTGTCTGCCATAGCTCTATGGTATGAAAATGCTCCGTCTGTTTGAAAGAGACATGATGGAGGAAAAGGGATTGCTGAGAGGGTCAACGTCGTTCCAAAGAGATTTCGTTCAAGCACGCGGCTGGCCGACTAAAACACTTTACACCCCCCGAAAGAACTTGCCGCAGGCTTCAGGCTGGCTTTGAGCGAGCTCCGCTGGTGACTCGTACCAAAGCGGATCACTGGGCCAGCAGCATTTTCGAGCAGGGAACAATGTCGAATGGCTATTAAGCGAAAAAGTGCTCGAAGTACGGAACGACATCACCGAGGTTAAAGTATTTGCACGGGATTTAAAGAGAGTTTAGGATACGATTCATTCATCTGATAATGGCGACAGTTGCGCTGTCTGAGTGAAATGCAAACTCCGACACTTTAAAATGATAAGAACTGAGAGCTCTACTGATGGCTGATAGCATTTATGCAATCTTATTTTCAATGTTTTCTTCCAATTACTTTACCATTATTCTATGAAATAACCTATAAACCGAGGCCATATCGCACTATACTTATAACAGTGTTCAGGCTTCGCCTAAAAGAGGCCAAGCCGTACTGCGCCGCACATTGCCTCCCTCACCATTTCTGCCTCTTAATCTTTCTGTTTTTCTCTCATCTTCGTTGATAACGGCCAGAAAGAAAAAGCACTGCAAGCTCCAATGATCATGTTCTATCCCAATGCTATTAGATCATTTCGATACAATGTATTCGTGGTGACGAGTAGCCTGCCTCGCGTACGCTAGTCTCGTTTGTCTAACCTCCTTCGCGCTCATTCGTCTACCCCACGGTGCGTCCTCATCTAATCCTATTCATTTATTGAGATACTTAGCTAAGACCCGCCGCCGTCAGAGATGACTGAGTTGCGCACTCATTCAACAATGGAGACTATTATTTGCTTGGTGATCGCTTTCAACTTTACCTCTATACATAAGATCAACGCACGCAGGCAATCGCATCATCACAGCAGCCTCTACTGGACGGTCCCCTCTACAGAACTCAATTGGAGGGGATTCGAGGAGGACAATCTTCCGCTGTGGTTTACATCGCGCAATGGGATCCCTTCGCCTTGGCTACGGCGACTGTTGGGCCCAGCGAAGGATCACATGGGGAAAGAACAAGGACCAGGAAAGCTAGAAACCCTGCAGAGTCGGCAAGAATGTATAAAGAGCACACCTGACATAAAGCAGGGGGTACAGGACTCCGCGGTTCTCGTGGCCACCTGTCGTGTCGTGTCACTCACTAACTCGCCAAGACCGACCGATTTTTCCAAGCAGCGACAGCGCACTTGAGACAGCCGCATGACCGCGAAGTAAATGGACCGCTTCAGATATAACGTCGAGTTCTATCAACGTCGCCTTACGATACTGGCTCGGCAATCAAATCAATGGTCACAAGCAAAATAAAGATGGAAGAAAGAGATGGGAAGCATGCGCTGACCTACGATCTGTTTACAATACACTGTATTAGCGGATTATAATACAACAATCACTTAAATTAGGTGGGTAAATAGGTAGGTGTGATGAAAAGGAGTATCGATACTGTTACTTTTAAAAATTGAAACAAAGTCTCGTAAATGGGAAATAACAACGGCTGTTTTCAAATGCGAGCTCATTACGTTTTCAGCTTAGGATAATAATGGATTTTTATGACTGATTTCTCGAAACACTTACGCATATCTTGTGAGGTTTACTAAGATATCCTCATGGCTATGGTGTACCGCGTCAGAAGGGCCACAACGCCGGACCAGCTCAAACTAAAACAGGAAACCACATAAGTAACATTGTAGGTACAATACGGTTTCAATGTACGTTACTATGTAGTGCATGTCCGAAACGTATCGTCTCCGTAAGGATTCGGCTGAATAGAGACCCGATCGGCATTAGCGTGTGGATGTTTCCAACACGAAAAAAAACGTTTGAGGGTTTGAACGGATAAAATTACTGAAGTACCACACTTCGCTTATTGAAAAACATCACAATTATATTCCTATGTAGCTTAAAATGCGTCGCTCAATATGTTGTTTTCTTCACGCCTCGTTCGCGAGTGGGTGAGTACTAACATCTTAAAGGACATTTAGGTGGACACAGAGGGAAAGCACCATAAATAAGCTAACCCGCTTTAGCTGGCAATAATCTTCATGTTGACAGTCCATTTTACCTTCATATGAACATTTGGTTGATAAGGTTGAAAAAGATTGCAGCATTACAGGACTGTACATACTGGGCTTGAATTTCTGGTCAATGTTCAAAAGGTCAGAGCCGACTAACTTATCGGGTTGGACGGTGCGATGGAGTGTGCTTCAAATGCAGGTCAGGTAAGAATGCCCTAGTGAACTTCTAGTTCTGGGCTGATGTAATAGACAAATGGTATTTATTTTTTTAACCGCCACTTTGTCAACTTTGTCCAATTGAACAAGCAAGTTAACAGAGAAAAACACTTGTGTCTTATATGCACGAGACGGGTGCACGCAAGCACATGCACTGCGGTATATAAACATTAAAATTAACCAGTGCAAGCAAATTTATATTTATGAGTCTAAATTAACTTCACGAATATGTGGACCGATTCATGTCATAGAACCAGGCCGATGGCTAAATGCCAATATCGAAGAACATCTTGAATATGTAGATGATTAGAAGATCTACGGATATCTAACATTATCGTCTTACAGTACTATGAGATCGATCTTCATACATTGGCGTATGTACAGGCATGAACTTCGATCGATTTCGGTTGTCTTCGGTCGATTTATGTTGTCATACTTACAACTATATTTGATTAGTGTACCACAAAGTATGGTGAAATAAATGTAAAACTAACCATAGCATTTCTCTTGGATCAAGCCCTGCTTGGTCCATTTAGCCAGCTAAGTGTTGAATGTTCCTAAAATGCAACTTTCACTGGTACAGCGTGTATTTATAGTAAGTAAGAAACGAAAGTTTTCAGTCATTTGTAATGTGTCATTTAGGCAAGAGTTCCTTTCAATAACGAGCTAAATGAAAGGAGGGCCCATTTAAAGTGGGAAGTGTTAGCGGCTCGAACATACTCTTTAGAGGGAGACAGTCTATCAGAAGCGAGAGGCACGAAAGGTGACCAAATGGACTCAAACAGATACGCCTATTGTATTTGTTGAATGTTGTTATTCGTTCTAGTTAAATTCTGGTTGATTCATGATACATCGAGCTTTCCTCGAACCGCGTCCACCATCTGTAGAGACTTTGGCGACCAATTGTAACTGCGTGCACCCATTGTTAAATGCAGAACTAAAACGTCTCTATAAGACCCCTATTTATACTATATAAGAGGCTCATAATTGAGTTTCCCAGCAGGCGATTTGTCCTATGTCTATACATGTATATATATATATGTGCTCGTAGATGTGGAGGGGGTAGTCTAGGTTAGCCACCGTTGCTACATGATTTTTAGCATTTTTTAACTATGAAGTTAAAGGAGCAGTGGCTATCACCCACTTATGACTGATGTGCTATCGTGACAAAAAGTTTTCAGATCCAATGTAATACATATTAATTCCAACACGCACGTGAAGCTACCAGTTTCCTATAAATAAGATAGTGATCACAGGGCTTGCATAAATTCCCTCCTTGTCATCATGAGCAAAATTAGGGCTGTGACCTGCCGAAACGAAGTTCTTGCGAGGCGTCCGTGTAAAACTTTCACCGTTGTTGTTTGCGCCGTCATGCCATGTCCTCGTCCAGGACGTCGACGCGTATCGGTCAATTCGTACTTGTTGCATTCCGTTTTTTTCATCGTATTATGATCTGCTTTAACTTCGGCACTTTTTTGAGTGCTCCATTTTCTGATAGCAGTGGGGAAGTCAGCCACAGTGGCAGTACCAGCTTGGCTACTGCGCCTAGTTCTGTTCTCGCCATCTTAGCGACACTGGGCCTGTTATGATATCCGACCACTGCAACAACAACGGTCAAGGTAGCGATCGGCGCTAATAAAATCATGATCGTTAGTGGATATTAATTTAATTGTTAATGGATATTAACGAGAGGCGGCAGCCGCTTGTGGTGCTCTGCTGTGATGTGCGAAACAGCTGAATCGAGTTGGGGCTGCTGCGGTAGTCCCTTTCGTCTTTAAGTACCGTGATTACACAAAGATCACCTTCGGCAGCAGTACAACCGTCGCCGACGACAACAACAGCAGAAGCAGCAGAGTGACCACAGGCGTTATTAAGCATTCGAACGACGTTTAAACACCGTGTCAGTCGATCAAGACGGAAGTGCTGCCAGGCTAGCTTCGGATCGTCGAAGTCCTTCGTCTGCCCAACCTCGTAACAACTGACAGACAACTTCATCCGCTACTTCAAGCTGACAGATACATATCTAAAGCAGTGGATATCTCGCGGCAGCGACGGCGTGAGTAACAGGCACCGGCCACGTCGTTGCCTCAACCGCACGGCTAGCACCCCATCCATGGCGGACCTCGCAAATGGTTAATTTTTCTTTTACTCCTCACTAGTGCAGCTTCTTCCTGTGGTGGATGTTTACGATTAACAGCGTCATCGGCACCAACTCCCCATGCTACTCTGACCGCTCTTCACGACTCGCGGTGTCTCTAACAGTCTCGTTCTTCACAGGTCATATCGCCGTAGACAGAAAGGGCGAGAGATAATCGCTATATTCGCCGTACAATAATCTCTAAGAAGCGGAACGCTACCACCACAAGGTTTAATTCTTGCTTTAAAGTTGGACGGTAGCGCGGCGGCTGAGGCGGTGTCGACGGCGGCCGGCGGCACAAAAAAATAACACATCCCACCAACGTTTACCATCATCATGTGTTTTTACTGTAAGCTCGTGGACGTTTACTTTCGACGCTCAACTCACAACAGTTCGCGAGCGAGTAGTGGATGAACGGCGTACGCTTTAGGGACATGTTTGCTGCACTTCTTGGTTTGCTTGTTCTGGCTCAAATTTAACAGAGTTGCGATCAGTTTTTCCGTCCGAAGAGTTATCCGATTAGAACGGCTTCTGCTGGTGCATAGTTCCGAACGTCTATGAAGCTTCGTCTTTGGAAGCCTTTCTTCGTGTGTCGGTCGATACGATCTTGTGTGCGACGACTGAAACCATCTAGTTCCTTCGTACGATGCTCTCGTCGCGTGAGTGAGCCAAGGTGCTCTCTGGTGTTGCATCTTTATCGATGTCGGTCCAAACGCTGATTTAACGCCTTGTAATTGCCCTTGATTACCGGTAGTTGTCAGTGGGTGCATGTGGCTGTATGTTTGTATGCTACAGTATAATTGTATGTTCGTGTTAGATGTGGGTAGCGTCTGCCAAAGGGCGTCTAGAGATTCGTCGGAGGCAATTCGAATAAGCTCCATCGACTTGAGAGCGAATATCAAAGCACGTTCTGTGATTCTGCCACGGTTAACTGAACAGACTAAACCTATTCATTTAAAGGTACAGAAATAAAAATGGCAGCGTAACTGATCATGCGATCTTGGCTTGTTACTAGAACGAATATAAGACATGATTGCTATACAAAAAAAGAGCCATTATGTCTGCGTTCACTTTACTTATGAGTCCAACGCTAAATCAAATGTCTTTTTCGTATCCTATTTGACCGTGTCTCTTAGAGACCGAAGAGGTGTTGATGTACGGCTTGTAGATAGCGCTAAACACTGAACTTGACTAAAACGCTACGAGCAGGTTACTATGTGTAGGGGTGGCTCGAATAGGACAAACAAATCTATAGATATTAATTATATGAATGAATTTGTCACCGATACATGTCAGTCCGCTGATACTGTAAATCCTTTCACCTATGGAGATCATAAGCCCAGAACTACTTGGTCAACTTCAACCAGAAATGGTTTGTTCTTCTTTATTTAGCTATGGCATGATCATTTGTCCTTTTGAAGCATCGGCTATCGTAACTCTACGCGTGCAGTGCCGGAGATGACTCTAACTGACCAGTTCGATTTTCGTTCAGAGCAACAGCGAGTAGCTACTTCGCCTATGGTACTGAGCTTATGGTACGAACATCGACCTATCTGCTGCAATTAGTGACGGCGCGTGCCTAAAAGGAGGTACGGGCTGTGGCTGTCACGCCCATAGCCAGACCCATAAGCTCGTCGATGACCTCTAATAGCTGTTAAACATGTTGCGCAGGCGCCATACTCACGCGTAACTTCAATTGTCCAAATTAGTTGGTCTTCTACATGTTAGAGAAAGATAAGTGTTCCTGCCATAAAAAGCAGTTTTGTTCATTATAAACCATGCCCTATCTAAAATGCCGTCTCGAAGATAAAAACTGATGCAATACGGGTTTGTTATCGATTTCTGGTCTGGTATTTAACGTTGTGACGGTTTGTCGAGAAGTTAACAAAAAAAAAAACCGCTACGCTGTCCTATACCTCGCTTCAGCTGAACAATACAACTGAATTTCCTTTGAGTTTTTTTAGCTTTGGTTTCTTGGAAGTTTTGTGACGACTTTTATGATGAATCTGCGAGCTGGGGCTAGAAGCACTCACTGCAGAAGCGGTATATTGACAAACGCAAACTCAGGATATTGCCACCATTATCCATGGATCGGGCAGTATTCTCCCAATAGGAGCCTTCGATGCACCGCTGCTGACAATTTACACAAAATTTGTACTCGATGTCAGCATAACGTTTTGCCGTTTGACTACGCTCCGAAAGATGTGCCTATCCACCGCTTCGGGTCGATAGGCGCAGTGTTTGACGCATAGGTTTCCTATCTAAAATACACCAGAAAACTTTTAAATTGCCACAACCAATGCATTTATTTGTACAGATTTATCTGTACATATTAGTGTGCATAACGGTACAAATACTCCCGGTCAGCAGCGACAATAGTAATAGCTAATCGTAAAAGAATGTGTTTATAGCAAATTGCTCTTCGATTGCATCGATAGCTACGGTTACTGCTTTCGTTTGGTGGTACACGATCGGTTTTTACTACTGGTGGTGGGAGCGACGTTTGCCAACTACCCCCCGGAATAGTGGGGACCGTTGCGTAAACAGTTAATTCGACGATAGCTGGTGATCGGTGATGATATGCCCTTTCTTATACCAGCCCTCGCGCAGCTGAAGCCACATAGACACAAAAATAAGTGGCTCTATCTTTTGATGATCTGGCGCTGATCGAGTATCTGATGGTTACCTCAGTGCCGTCGGATGTCCTACCCGATTCAGTCGCATTCAGCCAGGGGTGGCAGTGGACGTTCGGAGTTGTACGATCTCGCTAGCTTGCCGCAAGGGGTCTGTGTGCGGGTGTATCTTGGGTTCGCGGAGTGACGCCAGCAGGCCACGACAGCGCCGCTACTTCTGCCAGCCTTTTCCAGCTCAGTTGTGCCCACAACGCCAATTAGCTTGTAGCAATAGTGATACCAGGATGTATAGCTAAGTAGATTACAACGACAAGTAGCCGCTCGTTGTAATGGCGCCAGCGGTTGTCAGAATGATGCTCGGAGTCGCTTATGAACAATGAGTGCATGCAAGCTTTCCCTCCCCTGGGGCAGCCCTGCGGAGAGTGAGATTTAATGTGTCATTCTCCCCACGCCATAGGCCTTAAGCCATAGGCCAACCTATTAAAGCCAACAAGCATTATACTTATTGCATGCTAGTGTTCTACCAGTGTTAGACTAGTTATTATCGAAATAGATGTTGCAACTCTATGTAGTTTTTTACCAGACGATACGTGCAGAACGTAGCCGTTCTTGTCGTCGCGTCTCTGATCAGAACAGAGCAAACAGCGAGGATCCCTTCAAATGAGATCCTTTTATTAGAGCAATACGTCCTATAATTGGTTGTCTGAGTTGTTTGATCACATAAACAATGCGATTACTGCTTGCTACTGGTAGACGTCTTAAATGTAACTAACCTGTGTTTCCACAGCTATGTATGTATGTATGGATAATTTCGTTACGCACGCACATTTTACATAAAACAACACGTTGAGGCTTTTGTACATAGCTGTCAGTAAAAATACATTAAAACGTGAGCTATTATCAAGCTGATCTCTACTAGTAAATTCACTAGATTTTTGGCGTACTTTTTAAAGTAAAGTTGTTGTGATCGTGGCCTAACTTTCATACTACTTTAAAAATGTACAATCTATGTAAGGGCAACACTCAAAGGAACATCAAGCCTCAACTTGCTCAAGCGCACTTTATATATTATCTGTATTTCTGAAAGCACCGCACTAATTGTTTACATTCTACCCGAAACGTTTGGCGAACTTAACTGCTAGACCTACGATTTCAAGTACATATTTTTTACACTGTGATCGTCTTTGCCTATCTTTTCGTATGCTTCAGGCGCATCATTTTGTTCCTTCTTTCTTTTTTTGACCCTTCTTACGCCGCGGTCCGCCCACAAACCTACGGATGCATAGCGTTGTTTCCTTACCAGCCTTCTCGTGTCTCCTGGGAGAAGTGCGACCGCCCCAGTTACCCTCCTAACCGCTAAACGATATTCGAGAGGCGTGTCGTCTATCATTGGATCAGATCATGATCCACGCTTCGAATCGGCGAGTCTAACATAGCTAGCCAATCCCCAAAAACATGAGGGGCTTCAGGTAATCCCAGCCAAGATTGCTCGCTGCCACTGCCGTCGCCACGCGAATATCGGTATCCGTGAGTACATTATATCGGCTCCGTTCGTTTTTTTTCGACTCCAAGGATCGTCACCGCCTTAGCGCCCGCTCTTTAAGAGAGTACACTTCGACAAGCTATGTTCACACCAACTGATCGCGCGTTTGAGCATAGCTAGTTTTTTTTCAGGACCACATCACTGGAGCTTGTGCTAGTCGTGGAAATTGTCAGGCGTGTTACTAAGCTATTTCCTGGTGCGGGACCAAGTGTCGACCAGGACTGAGCAGTAGACCGGCCAGTTCGCTCTAAGCACTCTGCCCTGCTCAACATAGAAGTCGGTTCTGTGTCATGAGCATACTTGGGAACCAGCTTGTAGGAGTGGATATTGGATCAGACTGGGGTTCTGTTGATCGTGGCCTGTGGGCAACATTCTCAAGGGGTTTCATTTAAAAGGCACACATATAGTATAGTCTGGGGCGACGATGCTGCGGGAGTGGATTCGGTAAAGCAGGCACTGTGGTCCTGTATGCGGCGATTGGAAGACGCAAAAGAAAGTGTATACCAAAAGATGGCATTATCTCTTCGGGGTACAAACCTCGATATGGCCATATAGCCAATGCCACCGAATCGGCCATGGAAAAACAGTCACAGAAATATCAGTGATCGAAATCGATGGCGGAAACACACAAATAAAACACATCGAGATAAAAAAACAATTTCCTAGATTATCTATCTACTGAGAATTCAGAATATATACGTGCGCAAAAAGTGACATAGAGGCAGACTAAAAAAGAGCGAGAGAGCAGCAAATAACCTAGATGCCCACGCACTTGCGAAGTGCTTATAGAGAGGTTATTATTTAGTCTGTGCTACCTCGAAGCTAGTAGTGTGTCACAGGATTAAAGAAGTTCCGGAGGCCCGTAAGTGTAGCTGACCATTATAACCATCGCTAATAACAGAATGAGAAAGAGAAAGGCTGACCTGCAGCGACTCAGATGCCGCTTTTACCTGGCTTCGGTAGCTCTGCTGCGGGCCTCATGGGACTGCGTCGTGCTGGGCTCGACTAGACGGGCGCAAACTGGGAAAAGCTGGCTGCAACAATGGACGATTAGAGCCCTCCAACGACGATGATGCAGTCCGCCGCTGGCACTGCCTCTACCCGGGCCGTTTTGCTCTACCGCGGCGATACGCTAAGAAAGTTTACTGATTTTGAATTCACACGAGTGACCACCGAGAGTCCACTATGTATTCTGTAGTGCTTTATATAAATTTAATAATAAAAAAATACCACTATCTTTGAATTCGAGATGTTGTACCTAAACAGCTTAGTTGTGTGTGCTACCTACGTGACAACTGATTAAGGTCGTATATTTTGATTCCTCCGTACACCTCCCTCCCCTTTCCTGGCGATTTCGAGTTATCCGCTAGTAGAGAATTTTTAGGCGTAACTTGACTGTCAATTCTCTAACTTTACCCCTTATACGTATATTTAAGTTGAGCTGGTGCAACAAAGTTATACTTCGTTTCACCTAGTGCAATTGCTTCGAAGATTAGTTGGTCATCCCTTCAATTTGGGAACCACGGCGAAATAACCAAAGAGGATAACATATGAAGTAGACCTAGAAACTGGTTGATTTCCTATAAAAGAGAAAAGTGCTTGCGACCAAAAGACCAGTTTCACCCTTCAGTAAGAGGGTCCGCTAGGTCGGCAGCTTGCCTGCCGGCGAACTCCTACGTCAGTAGCAATTCCCAAGGGAGTATGTTAATCGAACGCAGAAGGTGAGGCGCTAGTGGTACTAATCGAAGCTATTCCCCCTTCCTCCTCCGTCCTCAGATATCGGATGTTTCGATCAAGTGAACTGCATCTACTACCCTTTGGCCCCATTTCACTCCATGTCGTCGGTCACCTGCTTGAACCCAGCTGGGGTTCGGCCCTTCTGATCATTCTGTATGCTTGATGGAGAGCTGCTAATCACATCGCCTCGATCATATTGACCAGAACTCAACAGCCGAAATGAAGATTTCTTAGGAAACAATTAGGAATAATAATATTAACTGGTTCTGCACAAAAATTAGAGAAGCTACGCATAACGTAGTTGATGCACAACAAGTGCTTTCCGTCCTAAAGTACAAGGTAGATAGGGATTGTCCGCAGCTTCAATATTAGTGGCTGTATCAGCTGTGTGTAACCTATACTTCATAACTATCCGGATTTAACGAATACAGTCCTTTTTTGGATCATTCTACAATTATGAGTGCTACGTATATGATAAATGGTGCTAGTTTTTTTGTACTGATTTCGAAGCCAGGTCAAGAAAACGGCAAACGATGCTGCCAAGAAGACTGCATAAGCTAAAAGGCCTGATTCCTATAATGTTTCAGCGAAAGTTAAACATAAAGCCGATAGGACGATTTGAACGGCACGTACGGTACGGAACAGCTTTTTCCAGCCTGTGCGATCACTTATATCTTTTGAATGTGTATAAATATAGTCGTCTGCCATACATATAAGGCTGAAGCAGTATTCTTTATATATATATATATGAAAAGTATTATTGTTTGTAACTAACCGCCATTCACTGCGATCACAGTTTTAATTTGAGACCTAAACTAGTGGTCAGCAATTAACATCTTGATAGTTACAATGCGTAAAGCTATATACTCGATAAAACGTTATTTAAATCATTCATACATAAAAGAAAATCCAGTAAAATTAAATTCTGGCCTAATAACGAGCTGAAGCTTCAACGAAAGGACAGGAACCCAGGACAGCCACCATATATGTAAAAAAAAAATCACCCATCATATATAAAAACATATGTTTTTAAGTGCGCAAAAAATAACCGTAAGAACGACATTTAATTGGGAGTTGATATTCCGCTTTCCAAAACGGTTTTCACTTATATCAATAATGGCTTCTTGAGCTATTTTGGTTAATTTTAAGGTTTTTCAAACCCAAAATCCTATTAAGGATTTTTCAGAATTTTCAAAAGCTCCATGAAAGCTGCCAATAATACATAGTGTTAATTGGACGAAAAAATACTATTTTTAATATAATCGACGCTTCGCGCAGCGCAAAACATTTGGATAATGGCTCATCTACGGCACTATTTTCTGTTATGACGAATTTCGTGTCCTGTTCTATTAAGGACCGGTTTTCATATGCTAGCACCAGTTATGAACCAACGACTCCGCTAGTCTAGATTTGAATTGATACTGTGTACCTGTCGTCCGTTAGGGATCACTGCCTGCATCTATAAAGGCACTAGCTTGAGGAGACAACGCACACTAGACAAACTATTGTAATTCTATAGTTCGATACCAAGAAGCTTTCTCAAAATGAACGAACGTTCATTTTATTCGATCTGTCCTCGGGAGATCGGGGTTCCCAACAGCACAAAAGCTATCTGATAACCTACACTAAAATAATATTTAGCCCTATATTTGCCTAATTCTGAGTAATGATCGATGAACTGTATATTCAAGCCTAGCTGTCAAATAAAACTAGACTTTTTGCTTTAATATAACAGAGTATTTGTCGTTGATAAAATCAGTCTCTGGATAAGTTTTTGCCGCTCAGTAACTTCCTGTTGCTCCGAGCTGCTGTTGTGGGCGCTTTTCCGTCTGCCGCTGCTGCAGGACGTCGCCTATCCCGTATGCAAACATTTGACGAGGAAAAAGAAGCCAAAGACGTTCCGGCGCGAAGATAGCTGCTGCAGCAGCAGCGACAGTTTTGTTGGCAGCAGAGGCGTCTGTTCTTTTGAAATGGTATGAGTCGTTGGGGATCGTCGAGATTGTGTCCAGCCTGTCGTTCTCGATAGTAATACGCTTTCCGCCAATAGTAGCAACCATAGCGGTGCTTCTGCTAATGGCAGTAATAGGCAATACACAGAGGCGACCGGACCGCCAATAACACATCTCTCGCAGGCTCAGTACGATTCACCTGCGCTCGATGGTTCTTCCGATAAAGATCGAGACTATTCATATAGCGCTCACTGTCAAAACGAGGGCTAAGAAGTAGCAAAAAAGAGGTTGGAGCTAAGTGATTGAAAAGGGTAAATTTTAAGATCGAGGGCTCGCAAAGGTCGCTCAAAGCGGAATGCAGAACAGCAAAGAGCCGAAAGGGGCCTCTGCATTGGCTAACTTGATCCCACAGAACGTGGTATTTACCGCTGCAGGCTCACAGGTGCCGGAACGAAGTAGAGTTTCAAAACAAAAGTATATATTTCAACAAAAATGTATTCGGTAGATGTCTAAATGGTGCGTATTATGTGAATGTGAAAGTTGTTGGTGCCTGAGTATGACTAGGGTTGTTCTGCTTTAAGGGTCCGTTCTTGGTACTTTTGTAACTCAATCACCTCGACCCACTCCTTTGCCCCGACCCACACGTTTTGCTGTTTCCCGATGCCTCTTCCCCTTTTTCTCTCTCTTCCTCCTTGGCGTGCCTTCCTTATCTCTTCGTACTTTTCTCGCAATCCCCACCGCTTCTTCGTCCTATTTTTACCCGTTTTCTTCTGCCGCTGCTGCTGTCTGTAAGAAATTCTGATGAGCGTGATGCTGCGGGTCCAACCACGGCCCAGCGACCCGAGCGTCACCAGCCAATAGGAGCAGTGCACGCAAACTTCCCGCTACCCGTCTTCTTTCCCGCTACTATCGGTTCTTGTTGGAGGATGGTGGCAGCCACATCGGCCGCTGAGACTGCTGTCGGTTTCCCGTTGTGTAAGGATCGCCGCCAGGAGTCAGATAGGGACGCCTGCTCGTTCTGCTTTGCTGACGACCCCCCGACACCTACACTGATGGTGGCTGCAGCAGCGACCGATTGTAGAGGCTTCCGTTAACCCGCTGGCTCACAAGCCGTGATAAGGTTCTTCCCGTTCCTATTCAGTCATTCCCGTACCCCTGCCAATATTCCAGTTTCTGCCGCACAGAAGCTCGTAACGAAGAGGGCGGGACCCTATCGCTTCGAAAAAGTCCGTTCCTTCCCTCTAGTCATTCTTTTGTAACATCAATTTCTTCGTATCCTATACCCCCGAAGGTCTGAGCCAGTTGCCTTGCTCTCTTGCCATTGCCATTGCCACAGTCATCTTTTTTTTTTCGTCCAAATATACACGATTTTTCTACTGCAGTCAGGCTTTTCTTCTGTCCTTTTACCAGTTGCCATTACTAATATAGGTGTTATTTTTAATATGGTTCTTATCCTAGTTTGGCTCTCTGCTTCGCTCGCGTGTCCTCTTTTGTCGTTAGTTAGCGTATCCCGTCAATGTCTTACCTATGAGCTTCCTCGTAGCTGGCGGTGTTTTCGTCAACACGACAAGATTTTCGCCAGCCATCTGGTAGATGCCAGTTTTCTCTCTGTTGCTAGCTTCCGTCGTAGCAAAATGGGCATGTATTTGGGCACCTACGTATAGCAGCCACTTCAGCGGCCAGCGGAATGACCGCGAATTGTTATTCCGTCTCTGCATGATTTTTCTCCTTACTCTAAAAGGAGCGGGCCAGGAGTCTCCAGGGCTTCGAGGCTTTGTCGGCCAGATACTACGATATTATCTATCCCTCCCTTCGTCCTTCAATGGGGTTCGTCCTCTACCCCACTCTCTCTTTCTTCATGGCGTTCTCGTTGGTGTTTTCCCAACTTGTTTGCTTGCTTGCGTTGTTTCCTCCGTCGCGTTCATCAATGCTCGCAAAGAGTAGCTGGCTAGCAAACTCGTGCCGGTAGAATTGCTGCTGGGCCTGGATCGGATGGCATGGCGGTAGCGGCGCACAGACCGAAATGGGTTCCAGTACCGATTCGGCTGTTTAGTTGCTCTTCGTCTCTCCAACGCACGCACAGAACAGCGCAGGCGAATAGAGCGCAGCACAAACTTATACCTCCGCGCAGAAAAAAGTACAGGCGCCGTTGAAGACTCTGCCTACTGGTTCCGCCCATCGTCGAACGACCATTAGCCAGTCAGCGAACTTCTCGCTGGGGAGGCGGGGTCACCGACCAGCTGTTGGCTCCGCCCGGCGCAGCAAGTCGGGCGGGCTATGGATCGCTCAGTCGCGCCTAGCGCCTACCCCCGGAGAGGTGTCGTGGCATCGCGGTGGCTCTTTGAAGTTCGTGAAACGGGTTGGTTTCGTGCTTTGTGTACGCGTGTGTGAGTGACAACAGGATCAGGAGCCCAGAGATACGAACTAAGCGCGGACCAGCATCCAGGCGAACGATAAAACAGGCAGACGAGCCATTTATCGGGCGGTGGGCAGATAGAGTGACTGAGACTGATACTGCAGTGCATTGATCGCAAACGAGCTAAGAAAGCCCAGGGGCGGCCTAGCAGCCTAGAACATCTGGGACAGCCGGTCGTTTTCCGGGTACGCGCACGCAAAGCACAGAACGAGCACTCTAAACGAATTTCTCCTCAAGTGTTGGGTGCTAGTCTAGTCCGGTCATATGCGCAACATTTGGAATCGATTTCCAACTTTTGGAAGACGCACGCCATACCGCTTATACACGACAAGATTATTTCCTTCAAAGATCAGATAAGGTAAAAGCAAGGTTAATAAAACAGGAAAGCAAAATGAAAAGCATTCAGCTCAACGTCATATTACGTGTGAAGTGGTTGTAGTGGTGGGAATGCCGGGTGTCAAACAAATATCGACGAGTTAACTAAACATTTGTGTGAATTATAATTGAGAAACTTCTACGGGCTAAAATTGACAGTTGGTGTATGCACTATTGTTTGTGTATCCGCGTGTGTATTAACGTGTGTGTACGTGTGTGTGTGTATGCAAGCGAAGATCGCGCAGACGTCACACGTTGTTTTTGATGGAGAAACACCTCGCGTGCACGATGCTGTGGAATCGACCAGAACTCGACAGGCTTTGACACTTCCTACAGCAGCTCTATGAACGGGTTAAAAAAGGACGATTTCGTGTACTTCTTTTTTCAAATAGAAATGTAGGCCTACCTGCCAGAATAAAGAACAATCTCACGGTCAGACTCGCTTAGCTGTGAGCCTTTTCTACATCGATCCTGCGAGATCAGTTACGATTGCGACTGTCAGAAACCATCGGGATCGAGAATAATTGAGTAATTATTGCCAAGCTAGAAAAACGGGGTCACCGGGCGACTAACCGTTTGGATTTCCCGAACGATCGATGCTCGTGCATCAACAATATCATACTGATTGCAGTACTGCACGCCGACCATACAACGGCTATTTGTGGTCATGTTGCGAATTCGGCTGATACATTTCTAGAACAGCCTCCACGGCAATATATCGTTATCCTTAAAAGATACTTTTTTTCTACGCTTGTCATCACTTTTGTAATTAGGCTCGCATAAACACTAATAGACGATTTCGGAAGGGACTGGATACGCTCATGAACAGCAGAATCATTCAAGGAGTCATTAAAGCACCGGCACTCCATTTGTGATATGCACTGCTAGCTGTGCTGTTTCGTTATTGATGTTATTTGTGATAGTATTTTTCATTCTCGCGTTTTTCGCTTGCTGGCGCAACGATGGACGTCAATTCACTTCTGGCTGACATCCGACCACGGCAAAATCTCGTTACGTCACTTGGGGGCCCACTGGCCACGACCACAGTCCTGCACATTCGCTCGGACACTCACGAAGGGCACGTGGGCGTTGGGGGAAGTAAAACGGCTAGCCCAACTGGCCTCATCTTGAACAGCCTAGGTGGAACCGGCGGCATTGGGGCCCGTCTAAGCCCGCCATTACCTGGACAGACGCGTCTTCGGTCTCCATCGCCTACTGATGGGGTTGCCCCGCACACACCTCAATTACCCACGTCACACGCCCACCTACCGTTACCCGTAAGTATCGCTCTCAATTCGTAGTTGCAGCTGTTGAATCTGTTGATCCGTGACACACGCAGATGATAGTTATTTTTGTAAGCCGTGTCGCAAAGGGACGTTTAAACTGTTCAAACTTGAAAGAGGTTTTTAAAACCTGTTTTGTTGCCTAAACCAACTGCATACGACGCGCTTTGTGTAATAATTGGAAACACTTTGAAATATTCTCGATGGGCATTATTTTTCTATTATCAAGGAATTGTTCAAAGCGAAAACCCCTTTGATTCTACGGTAAGGGTGGCTGCTTTTCGAACGAGAACATCCACAAATAATCTCTACATGGAAACTTGAATTAACAACCGGTAATACATTGAGGCGAGCCATGTTAGAAAATAGGAGACCAGGCTTGCACAGAATGTGATAGGAATTGCAAGGCAATATGGCAGGGGTTTTCGAAGCGGCTTATAAGTACCTGTCCGAGACTCTAGGCCCGCTTAATACAGATAGCCGATGCTGGAATACATTGCCTGCTATAAGCACATAATAAGCTAAGATAATAAGTATATTCACAGGGTCACTGTGTTAATTGTGTTAGTTGAGTCTTGATTAGACTTCTAAAAAGCCCATAGGCGTAAGTCAGTCTATAACGGTGACAAGCATGTTCGATGGATACGTTCTTTTCTAGTTTTATAAACCTCCAATAGTTATACGAAACGTATTTCAGGGTTTCTGATTCTGGACGAAACAGGTTTCAGATTCTGTAGTTAACTGGTAACTGTGCTATTAAGCAGCAGGCCAATGTCCAGCCAGGCAAGAGACAATTACGCGACTGTCATACGTGTGTAGTGATATGGTTCATAATGTAAATCTATCTGATTTACTGTGATTGCGTACATTATCGTATATAAAAGAAGAAGGTGGATACTGAGTTCCGGCCTTCGAAAGTGCGTGCTGAAAAATCACCATAACAAACCTGTGAAGAACTTTCTACTCATTACGACCATGTTAGTCACCAGCTCTTGTCTACGCCATTAAAATCATTTCCCGCTAGGACCAGACTTGAAGCACATCCAGAAAAAGCGAAAAATTATCCTGGGTCATTTTGCAATAATCGGTTTTTTTTTCATCCCGTCAAGAAAATGTTACATTTTAACTTAAATGACGATCAGGGCGTAACGAACAAAGAAACATCCGGCTCTATTGTCCGTTATCTTAGAGGCTAACATTAACTCTATAATGTAGATGTTGTTTTTTTATATACTTTTATTGAATTATACACATGCTTGTATATACTTAGCAGCCATGCCATTCTGTTGCGGGAGGGCCACAATAGAGGTCTGTAGCAACTGCGGTTCAAGTAGCGGACGCAAAACCCGAAACATGCAGAAAGAATTAATATTCTCATTATATCTTAATTCTACTATACAAGGTTTTAACTGATAATACTATCTAACAGTCAATGTTTGCTGATGTTCAAGTTTACTTTTCGATCCAGATTCTTTTCTCCGCGGTTTTTTTGGTTAAATAACAAAAGTCTGCTGGACACATTTTTATACATACACATTGGACGTTATTTTCTAAACTTACCCTACAAGTAAGTTCATTTGCTCAGATTAAAACCGAGTTCTTAACCTGAACTCTCCATTCCGCTGTTGTAGTATCGTGGTGAGCCTGTTGTTGGTAGTCAACCTGCTTTAATGGATCCAGTGCATTCTTTGAGCTTATTCCAGGGGGGTTTCCAGTGCTCTGATTTCGTAATTTAATCATATTAATTCATTCACTCGTTAATCGTGCGTCGATTGTTCAATTACCCCGCTTTAGACTGAGCAGATTACAGATCCCCAGCGGTTATATAGCAGATGTCCCGTATCCGGCTGTGTGTCAGATATTTCATTTTCTGTTGAATTCATTGCTATGGCAGTCAGATTGGCAGTGCACTACGCTCAGTCCGGCATGGCCTTGCTGCAATAGTGTGAACTTATGTCATAGTAGAACAGACTTCAGCTTCCGAAATGTCATGTAAACGGCCTAATAGCCGATTGAACGTTTGACCACGATGAGGGCATCGGCCGTTTTACCAGTTCTTAACCAACTCTTTGGGAAGACACCATATCCACGCTCGAGACAACTACAATTTCCATGTTGGGGTGACAACCGTCATTGGGATAGCTTCCCAAGAC
Organism: Varroa jacobsoni; assembly: GCF_002532875.2. Taxonomy (NCBI): domain Eukaryota; kingdom Metazoa; phylum Arthropoda; class Arachnida; order Mesostigmata; family Varroidae; genus Varroa; species Varroa jacobsoni. Next base: position 3,759 of record NW_019214935.1, on the reverse strand, counting down.
TATGTGATTGACATCTGTGTAATGCCATATTTTTTGGGATACGCTACGTAATAAGGAGAGACGGTATAATGAAATTTACAAAAATACGACTCCGACTCTAGGCCTGAGCGTTCTGAGCGTCTCGAGGGCGTCACTCTGTACGCTATATTAAGATCCATAGTGGATCCAGCGTTTTTTAGATTTGGTTTTTTTTAGCGATAAACTCGACGAGAGCAGCTTAAGATAACTTTTGAAAATGATTAAAATCTAGAACTAGAAGGTCCATTTGTGTCTAAGGACTGCCTATTTTTTTTTGTAGAAGAAATTGTAGGTTAGAGAGGCATTTGAAGGACGTATAGAAACCCCCTAACACATAACACATGCCACGCTCAAGGCAGCAGTAAAAGCTAGTAACCGTGAAAAAAGGTGCGTAATCCCTATATATGAGCTTTTCCCATATCATGCAACAGTTTTCAGCTTTTGGCGCCATTTGCGTAGACGTTTCAACGCATAGTTTCAAAGGCCATACGCTCGCCCACCTTTAGGTAAATACAGTATTTGGGGCATCGTTAATCCGAAGCAGGTACGTCTACTGTTCAATTCAGATGTTAATCAGGATTACATTGGTACAATATGACGTATTGTTACGCTATTGTTTCGAAAAAGCATTTTAATTGGTAAAAATGAACTTATCCATAGAGCTAACCGGACTATTATTAAAACTTCATATGTTTCTTAAGCGCTTTCGAGGCGATTACCTACCTCCGTTGTCCTTGCCTCCGATCGTTTTTAGATAAGAACCATTAGTGATATACATATTGGTAGTCCTTTATTAGCGGTATTATCTGGGCCAAACTTAGTGGACCTGTATAATCGTAGCTATGCTACGCTTGCCATAGAAACAGATACGTGGTACGAACGATCACATTGTTGACTACGATGAGAAACAAGCTAACAATAGAATCGAATTCATTTACTCTATTATTTCTATCCAGACACGTATTAACGAGCGTGGAACGAACGCGGTATAAAATACGCGGACAGATACAGGACGTATCGAAGTTTCCATACGCAAGCCACTTAGAAGTAAAAAAACTAGCTATAGCGACGGGGTGCTTTTCGTAGCATGAAAGAAGTGTCAAGTTAGCTTGTTTAAACTGAGCCGCCTTTATTGTTGACAAGACGCGCCCCATGCTCGTACGCGTCACATTTAAACAGCCACGAGGCTTGATAAGCCTTGTCCTTTTTATTCAGCGCTTGATTAACCAATCCGCAAAAGGCCCTTATAAAGATAAGGTCGTTGCCTTTTTTTTTTTTTATAGCGGGCTCTATTGAGCTGTCAACTTGTGGAGCCTGTGTATGCACGAGCAAAACATGCAACATGTGATTTTTTGATATTTGCTAATGTTTACTCTTACAAGATGAAAGCAAACATCTGTCTGTCTCAGGCATTCTGTTTAACGTTAAAATAAACACACAGTTGAAAATGGCGCACGCGCGTAGGAATCTAGGGTTAACAGAAAGGCAGAAAGGGTTACGTAGATCAGCTTGTTCAAGCTTCCGGATAGTTCTATGTTTGGACGTGTCCTGCTATTCCCTCAGGCTAAAACGAGATGTGAGCACTTAACGGTGAAGGTAACTCGAATACTTTGAGAACTATTAAATGGGATCACCGATTCTACTACTATTACAGACTAACATGTCGATTTATCAAGTTCTACTAATGGACGCACGATTGTAGATAAACACTTATCTAAATCGCATTAGCAATAGCAGACCGCGAACAACTTTACAAGGATCAACGTCGTACGGAATCATGTTGACGCAGGTTGAACGTTAATGCGTGTAGGCAAAGAGATTCGATTACGGCCAATGTTTTACTATCGAAAGCAATGAATTCGATAGTGCAAAATGGTGTATTGGACTTCGGGCGAGGTCCAATGCGTAGATTTCTGCTCAATTGAGATTCACTTACGTTTCGTATTTGTGAAGCCATTTTTCTGTCGAGATCCGTAATTTTACATGATCAACGGTCGTGTGAAAAAGGTAGACGAGATGATCTCGAGTGACGCGCTCAGTACGGGTAACGTGGAAAACGTCTGTGACGCTGAGCGATCTAGCTCAAGATTTGTGTTCGCTTAATCATATCTGATTTGGCAAACGCGTTTCGTCGATCTCGGTTTAACGCTACGTACTTCCCACGTATAGTTAATATACACATGCCATTCCTTATCCCTTCCTTTGAAACAGGTCTGTGAATCTTAGACGGACGGCAACTTTGAACGCTTTGATCCTGTCGTCCTGGTATCTTTGACTTGAAGGACATATTTGCGTTCGGTCGATTTCGCTCTCAATAGAAATTCGCCTCATCAAGTCTTACTGGAATCAAACAAAGTAAGATGGCCTGCAACATCTGAGTGGCGCTGCTTGAGGAGCGTTCCGATAAGTGTTGACAACTTCCCTTCAAACGTGGGTCAAGCGGTCGATTCTCTCGACAGTGAGGATTTGCTCAAGCTGAGCTACTGACAGTCTTCTTTCGAATATTATTACCTTATTAAGGTGGGGTCGGTCGAAGATCTGTACCGTGTTAGAGATTAAAACTCTAGTTGCATTACTAAAAATACCCTGTCTCTCCAGAAGTAATTGGTTTCTGTATGCAGCGTATCAACCAGCTTATTCAAAAGTTCGCGGGCTCTTCATTTACAAATACATTGTAGATAAGTAGAGGGGAAGCGACGTATCGCAGGGTGCGCTTGTGAGCGGATGAACTGAGCGAACGAAACTGAATTGTATCAGGTTCACTACCGAACTGTGCGGTAGCGATTTTTGCCTTTCAATAAAATACTCCAAAAGGACGTTTGGGCCTTCTTTTTTTTTTGTCAAATGTATTTAACATTTGTGCATATTTACCTAGTAGCATATGAACGGAACGGTTTTGCCTGACGCTGAGATATCACATCGAGATATTGGATTAAATACATTGTTCTCTAACATTATCTTCTGCTTACTTTTTACTAACTGAATTCTAACTATTAACATATAAAACGCACAAAGATATGTTTCTGCATCAGTACTATCGGAACTTTTCTCTTCTAGCAGAATACCTTACACATTCACCTATGCCGTTCGCAAGCTTACAGTCATTCACTTTCAATCAATAACAGTCAGTGATTTTTAGCACTACGGGGAACTTATATGGTTCGGGTTAATTACTTTTCGGTACTGTTACTGACTTAAAGGAATAGCTTCGATTGCTGCTTTTAATCGTACGTAATCAGTGGAGGTGCGGCGTATTCCACGCCAATGTTTCATTATCTAAATTTAGCGCGCATACTTACTATCCGAAACTCTATAAATCTACTCGACTTGGTTGAAGGCGGGGGCTCTGTTAGTCCCTCGTTTGCTATCTCGTTCGGTTGCTAGCTGCTTCCCAATAGCAACATCCCAATCCGGGTTCCACGTACAGGTCGGAATGAGAGGCGTTACCCGGTGGGCTATAGGACGGTTTGAATCTATCGCCGACGGAGATGTCTCCCGTATCGGGTTAGGCTGCGCTATTACCCTGCTGCTTTAGTGAGTGTTTGCTACCTGCGTACTCGAAGCAAACCTTCCTGAAAACGAGTCTCTTTATTCTTGAAGGCCTCGTTCTTTTTCGCTTCCTGTTCAGCGGTTCGCGTGGAGAGGGGTCGAACGGATGCGGCAGAGAGAGAGAGAGAGAGAGAGAGGGGTGGAAGAGAGCGAGAGAGAAAGTGGTAAAGCTTTGATGCTGTGTGGTGTGCA
>NW_019214934.1:0-39832 GCF_002532875.2 Varroa jacobsoni | reverse complement strand
GGTCTCGAAATGAAAATCTAGTCGCAGTTAATGATGGTTACAGTAAATGACAATCAAGAATGGCACTTCTAGCACATGTAAAACCTTATGTTGAAATATCCGTCTATTTGGATACAGTCTTAAAAGGTACACTAAAAGATGTGTAGCTTAGATATGCCTTCTGTGATTTCAACGGGTTACTTCATGTAAAAATTTGAGTAAATACGATAAAATCGCGAGCAATATTCAACTGAGCAATTAAGCAATGATAACACGAAATCAGAATAGATGTGATAAAACAACTATGAATAGAGTGCAGTTTACGATGCAACTGGATTTTTTGTATAGAAACCAGCAGTTGCTTTGAAAAGCAAAACATCCATTTGCAAATTTTGTACTTCTCGGCCGTTTTAAATGTTTGCATTTTCAAAGCCTTTAACCTGCCATCAGCCGCATATTTCGTTGGAATTTTTTATGCGTAACGTATTTAAGTGATACTTTAAGGAATTTACACCCGCAGATATCGCTTCATGCAAAACTGCTATTAAAAACTATTTTTGAAATAAGAAGGAAGATTTAGAACACGACTAGTGAATATCTTAAGTTCATGATTAAAGATATAGTGCCAACATATGATTGTATATTAGATGAGCGTGATCGTCAAACGTAACACTCTTAGCAAATGCCAAAAATGTTACTGAAATGTATTTTTTTGGTTTAAATAGTATTAGAAACAGTTTATAGAAAAAAAGTTCGTATGTGGATTCCCATTTTGTGCAAATGTATTTACAGAAAATTAAGGAATAATTCAAGGATATCAGTAAAAGTATATTACCTGTTCACTGAGAATGCTATTAAGGCGCTGCTGGACGCTTGCTCCTCGTTTTTCTCTGATGATAACAAAAATCTGGCCAATAGCAGGACAGGAGCGTAGAAGCTTTTCTATAAGGAGCTTTTGATTTAACAGAAGAAATATAGAGAAAAACACAGTTTAGTTTGTAATTAGTAAATATATATTTATAGCCGCTCTATTATTTTGGTTATTTTTGCGCCAAACAAAAAGTACATATGCCAAAAAAAGTTTTTAATTTGTACAACGCAGTTAGAAAATTAAAAAATAGAACATGTCAAATCATATTAACGCCCGCACATCTCGTGTAGCATATATTAATAGGTAAATATGACAAGCTAAGCAAAAGGTGATAAGACATTGAGCACTCCAAATAATGTATAAATGACATTACGAGGGTGCTAACCCTTTAAAAACGGTGGACAGTGGATTGCACGATATGTGGTGTATGATATATCGTATTATATGCAGTGACAATCGTTGTAATAAACTAGCCGTTGCCCCCGTAATGACGTCACCGGGAAAATGCATATAAGGCGAATCAAAAGTAATTTGAAGGGGTTACTTCACATCATTTAATACATGCGAAGTGAAGACTCCTCAAGTGTTGTTAGACAAATTATGCATATTACCATATAACCCTATGAAAATTAATCCTGATATGTTGATAGATATTCGGCGTCAACTCCTTTGTAATATAGTTGGTGTTCCATTGCAATTACCCCGTTATATTTAGAATAGGGAAAGTAGATCGATAAAACATCACGGTCAACGCGGTGAACTTTACCCTTCTGAAAAAAAACCTTTGCATCACGATAATTTCTGTTTGAGTAAAAACAAATCACCACTATACAGAGATTTCGTAAAATGGCAATGATGTCATGATATGAAACATCAACATAAAAATATAAAATACCTGCCATATCAAATTAAGGATTTCATTTAAAATGAATCAGTAGCTAAAGTGGCTTTACTCAGCTTTACTGCCAGTGGAAAGAAAGATGTCACAATGTCTTAGTAATACTTCATGCTATGATGGATTATCAAATCCTAACCGCCGATTTGCAACATTTTTTGTTTAATATTGCTAGGCTTTGCCTATTTTTTTTTGCCTAACGTTTGCCATTTCACACTAAAATGAATAACTATGAAAGCGTCGCTGTTTCTTCAGTAGGTTTAAATTTCGACCTAGACTCAAAACTAGGGTGCGACTGTAATACTTATAAATATATATACTTAAGTACTATACTAATATACTTAAATAAGAAACCCCCCCTTTTAGCTTGCTAATACTTTGCAAAATCACCAGCCCACAGGATTACTTTGACGAATAGAAGAATTTTACGGTAATTGTTTGTGTGGTTCTCGTGATTTCTAAAATATCATCATTTTTCGTTTCTACGCCGTCAACCGTTACTGTGTTCTTTTGCAGGATCTTTTTGAAGTTTCAATAACTACCTTGGCATTCCAGATACAAAGATGGCAGTCATATTATGCATCAGAAGAAAGGGGTGTGAATTTTGGCACCATAAGGTTAATGTTTTCTGCTCAAGACTTTTTGCACACGCATATATTGAGTCCTCAACATTAGTGTACAAGTAGATGCCTCTATTTACTATGTAACGATGTATATGTACTACATTAATCGCATTATTATTCAACTCTTGACTACGAGCAATTTGCATGTCACTAATTTTGTTACGATCCTTATAAAATTCGGACTCTGTAATTATTTGTAATGCATAATTTGGTCAACAGTGTGTGGATCTCGCTATGTCTAATAGGAGCTTGTTATTCTAGAACAACACGCTCACTGCTACCTGATTATATGTGTGAGCTGGGTTTCTGTGAGTCCTAGGAGTTTTAAGGCTTTTGAACAATTTATCTGACCTTTTTCTTGACAATAGGCGTGCTGGGATCAAGCACTTTTTGCAAGTATACGTAGAGTCCTTTTATAAATTTATTTTATTTATAAAAGTATCTTGTCACTCATAATAAACACCGTCTCCCTCAGTTTACAATTCGTTTCCCTTCTGGTATACTGCTTATTTGGTTGTGTCATGCTTACAGGTTGTTTTGACGCATATGATGAGGACCGTATCAGCCGCAAAATGGTCGAACTATTATTTGATATAGTCTCTTTCGAGACTTCTCGTCTGATACATTACAAAAGTGATGAGACTTTATGTCTTTATATTTAGTTCAGTTTTGTTCAATGGCGTCGTTTTGCCCCCTTGATAGCGCAGTAAGTAACGCGTGTGTCTACTTAATTAAATGTGGCAGTCTAGGTTCAAGTCGAGGCAAACAATGCACTTCGTTTCGTGCTGGGAATCAGCCGTCAGAAGTAATGCATAAGAGTTAGAGCAGCAGTGTAGAACATAAAACAGAATATCAGCATAAGTTGATCTGATTTCATTGTTGCTGTTGGTAGGGTTCATAGTCAACAATGCGCTGTACACTTGATAGATATTATAATTTGATTTCAGCAAAGGCCGTGCACTTAAGGTATTTTTTTCTTTCACGTACAGCAGTTTAGATTAGGTCGACCTAGGATCTCCTGGTCGGGGTACACGTATTTCGGCTGTATGCTTGTGAAGTGTTTTAGCGTCGAGATTATTATTTGCTAAGATGAGTAGATAGAACTAGTATCGGTGGGTTGCGAAATGCGGCATTAGCGCCTTTTCAAACCGAATGGGTGCAGGATCGTTTTTGGGGCCATGTACTAAATTTTTACAATAAGGGTTAAAGTGTTTATATAGTATACTAACTCTATAAATGCTATACACTGACATCAGGATTTTTCATCAACAATACGCGGGTCCGATGAATTTGTCGACAGTGTAGCTTTTGTATAGCAAATAGCATGTGGGTTTGCTTGATTACTTAAACCGCACTGAATTCATATAAAATTCACTACAACTACGTCTTTTACAAGTTGTACAAAACAACCCGACACAAATTTTGCGCATTTTGAGTGAATTTTATGCAAAATTTTCATGGCCGACAGGAGCTCCATTACAGCTTTTTCTAAAAAACCCATAGGGCTTGTAAGACATAATACCATATAGTGCCTGTCATATAGTCACTGTTCTGTGGAGTGTATTAATCAAGTTCCTGTTATTCTAAAATTAAGCCTGGTGCTGAGCCCTAAGTTTTTACGCTGACACTAACATATTTATGAATTACTTATGTAATTGTTTGTGTTCTCGACTGTGATGTCCGTGCTTCTTTCCGCACTCAACATCAAGCTTGCAGGGCAATTTAAATTTTTTTAAAGCTTTTTTCTTGGAGTATTACTTGCTTTCTATGGAATAATCTGCTCTATATAGGTGCCGCGTAGAAACCCATTGTGCTGATGATCATTCGCTCCCGCAGCTTTGGACATGATTCTAGCTCAAGTATTTGCCATTGGTGTTGCCTCTCCTTAAGCATTGTCGATGTCGAATTCGCTTTTGTTGAGATCTCGACCTCGAGACTACCCCATTCCTTTTTTCTACCTGAAATTACCTGCATCTCCTTTAGGTCACCACAAGCTGGTGTTTCTCCATAAGCTGATCCAAAAGCATCAGCGAATTTTTTTACCTTATTTTTCACTTTCGCCGCTGCCTTGACGGCATACGCCACTAGTTGAACGCATTAACGAACTTTTAAAAAAAGAGTATGTTGTGTGCCTCATCTTATACAGAAGATCCGAACACGAATCCATAATCTCATATGTGAGCCTTTAGATCATCTGATACAATGCTAATGCAATTCAGTTGGAGCATTTTTCCCTTCACATTTTAGCTGTGATGAATTAGCCCGGCGATGGTCTTCACCGCTATTCTGCTAATGGAAATTAGTAGGCACACAAGGGGGTAGCCTGTTGATGAGTGGTGGATGCTAAGGTTTGAAATCGCCCTTTCTTACTTATTCGTCGTCCAGATATTGTTCATTACTGTCTTCAGTGTTTCGAGGCGTTCCTCAAGTAGAACCTTAAACATATTAGATAGCATTGTGTCTGTTTATGACGACTTTTTGCAAGATCTTTTGCCGTCTTACTGATTTTATCCATAGAGCTAAATGGGATGTTTGCCTCATCCACCTCCAAGGCTTTTCTGTTGGTAAAGGCAGTAATAGATTGTAATGTGCCTGTCTTCATTCAGGCTGATTTTTTAATAGCTGACTTTACGTATCGTTCTTAAGCAACCGTCTACGAAAAGCTGTCCCTTCCTTTAAAAGTATTTTCCACTTAACTGCCTTGACTTTAGTAATAAGCAACCCCACTTTCTTTCTTACATCTCTCCACTTATTCCTATTATATCGTTCTTATCATTTACTTAGATTATCAACGTTATTTTTTTGCGATGCCAATAAAGTAAAACGAGAGCTTTCAAAAAAAAAGGTTATTAGCTTCTGATCAAACGGCCTGACAAAAAGCCGAATCATCCAAGGTGAGGTACTGCCTAAAGCAAAGTGCCTACGAGCAATGTTACAGCCTAATCTCGTATAAGCAAAATACGTTAAAGTATTACAATCATACTGATTATGAAGCCTACATATTTAATGTTTTGCTAGTACTTATGTCTTGTTAAATGAAACGCACTCCGAATAATAAAATAAAATGGGATTTAAATTCGAGATGTAAAGCTGACATGCTGAATTTTGGAAACAATGAAATAGATATTTGATGATAGGAAGTATGGAGCGTGGAAGTATGGTTACTAAAGAACTGTGAGCTTGCATTACCTAAATTTACATACGAATTGTGGAAATTACTGAATATATAGAAGTAAAGTTCTGTATGCCAGGGCATCTAGCATGACCTTATAATTACTGCAATTCAAAAAAGAAATTGTGTGGTAAGAACGAGTTGCTCGTATTATACCAGAGTGATGGTGTACGTAATATTAAAAGCGACTGAGCTACGTCTGTTGCATGTAAATGCGTACATGTGTTGTCATAAAGTTAAAGTTACTTCATAACACTTACGCTTTATATAATTCTATTTTTACTACGCCCAGATGTTCAACAGAGAAGCCGCCTTAATTACAGCTAAGCAAAATAAGGTTTATAGGATGAGCTTAAAACACTAAGCTGAATTTCAATTAAGTCTTGTCCATAATTAAATCTGTAATTTTTTTTTTTAATCTTATAATAATGTTATTTTGCAGCCCACTATGTCAACCCATCAATTTCTATATAAAATATAAGTCACAACAATTTTTTTTGTTCCTATTAAACAAATCGAAAGGTTGCAACGTAGCCGTGTTTTGGCTGATAGAATTTTTTTAATCACTTATGAAAAAAAAAGAGCTGTAATACACCCGTTCTTTCAATGTTCTGAAAAAAGTCTATTTCATTTACCTTTCCAATGAAGCCTGTGCCACCAGTGATGAGAACTGTTCTATTGGCAAAGAACGCCGCGACTTGGGAGTCATCTCTTTCCAGGAAATCCATTTTTGCCCCTTGCTTGATACTTGATGAACGTTTATATAAAAGTGAACAAATCGGGCTACTGCCAACAAATCAACGGCACACGAAAACATATCTTTAGATAAAAATGATCTGTGTAAAAGAATGTCGATTTTAAAATATGCTTGGTAAATTGTCTAAAAATTAAGGTTTTTCATATTTATTTTTCCCCTACTACGCATCATCTGAAAGAATCATCGTAACAAGAAGTAAGTTAAGCAGCCTAAATGTTTAGCTTACAATGTTTAACAAATATATATTGAAAATATTATAAACAAACTACACTTAAAAATAAGCTAGGACAAATTATATTCGACAAAAAAGCAGTTATTCAAGAATGCTGCAATATGAAATACATCTATTAATGCTGTTGGCTGCATGTTTATATTCATTTGTACATACGTTTATATTAAGGCTTCCTTAATAAGCAAAGCGTGAATGGCTAGCATTAAATGCACTTGAATGCGCTCAGGTCATAAAAACATGCAATGGTGTATTGGGTTTATGAAATGTTCATCCAACATGGGTTTGCGAATTAACTAGTAACCATGTTCGCCTAAAAGTAGGATGACTACACATGCTTTGTTGACACTGTTATACATTTTAACGCTTTAAGTGCTGCCTCCTGAACTCAAGCTATGTAGTAATGAACTCATACATTCACATCAAGCTTATATCAGATAGGGAATGGTTGCACTGTCATTTTTCATTGTGAATTACATGCCCACAAGACTTAAGAAGCTTACCTAGCATTTCACAGTTATGGTTAGCAAAAAACTTACGCGATTTGGCATTTCCAGTAGAAATTAATCAGCTGAGGGCACTTTTATCGAAAAGTTTGCTTCATGCCAAAGGATGGCTAGAAATGGCTGGCTCCGTCACTTAAATGCGGAGGCTATTATAGATGCAGTGCTGCTGTAGTAAAATTTTCACTAACGACTTGTTCAGCTAACGACAAGTCAGACACAACAGCTAGTATATTTGGTGTACAACCTATGACATTTTGTATGTGCGGGTATGTTCCCTTGCTTATCAGTATTTTCACCCTTTCATAGTTCTCAAAGCAAAGGCCACATAAGGGAATTTTGCATTTTCTTCTATCGCACCCTTTGCGGCTAGCTAAATAATGTTTTTCGCAGCTTAAACAAGAATAATTTCGGCAGGGTCACTTTCGTGATCACGAATGGTCACAAGGTTGCACACAAAGCCGCAACGTCGTTTCACAACGCTCCTTTGTCATACATACGTTTACAAAAGGAAAAACATTTGCAGAGTATTATGGCTTGTCCTGTACAATTTTCTCCACATCTATAGTAATCTAGATTTTCCGACTGGTACCAAGTAATTTATTTAAAACTCCGTATAGATATATATATGATTTTCTCTCTTTAGAATGCAATAATTGACTGCTTGGATGGTTTTTTGCTCTTCATCACAATACAAATTTATTCATATTAAAGTGCATGGCAATTCAATATGTGCTATGTATTTCATTCACAGCTACAAAACTGTTTTTGATTACGATTAAAATGATAATACATGTTTATTTATTGTTATGGCAAACACAAAGAAGCCTAATGCCCTCCTGGTATCCTGTGTTACCTAAACAAACATAAAAGTAATGTTCAGCGGTGAATTTGAAGATCGGTCTAAACCCACTTAAAAGTAAACTCAGGTCAGCCGTCAGATACCGAAAAAAACTGGTCAATCAGTTGCCGAATGATAGCTCGAGATCAAGTTTAAAGCGTTCTTTAAAGTGTGTCTTTAAAGTAAAGTGATTAAAGTCGTGAAGCCACGGAGTTTACGGTACATAAAATACACGTGCCATATAACAAATGCAGAATTCGTCGGTTGCTGTATAAAAGTGCAGGCTCCGTCAGAATTCACCAGATCGTTTGTTCTACATGAAGTCATGTGTTGCTATATAACATCATCCTACGTTGTGTTGGGTTTCTCCAGTCTGCATATTATCCAGTATTTTTACCTAGTTCGATAAGTCGCATTCTGCTACATCTTGATTTCTTTGTGTTTGAGAAACTTACAATAAAGCAGCTTTTTCTTTTAATTTTTATTTAATAAATCTTTTTTCTAATGAATTTATTCATATTCAACTTTAGTGTTACATGTTACAATGCCATTTTCCATTGTTAGTCAGTGCGAAATGTCATGCGCCGTTGTGTGCCCAGTTCAAATTTGAACAATCAGAGATGCAAAGTTATAAAACTAGCATGTGAGATGTACATATATATGTAAAAATAAGCGAAGAGGAATTCCTATTCGAGGCTAGCATAATCTCATAGTATCTATAATATATCGAAAGATTATACATTTGTACGAAATTTAAAAATCAGATTGAACCTCTTATAGTAGCAAGATAAATTGACCTCGTAATAATTTTGGAATTGCCTTGACACTGGTCTTGACACTAGTCTTCTTGTTTTTGGGGCAGTTTATTGCAGCCCAGTTATAGCATGTGCTCTGCTTGATTGCTCGTACCAGACATTAACAGTAATAGCGGTGGCTTAGGACCATGGAGACTTAATCCTAGTAACGGTATTGCGCAGAAATAACATTTTTTTCGGTATACAGGCAGAGATTTCTGAACTTTATAGGCTGACTACGCAAAAAAATACTACTAACCAACCGACTCCATATGTAACTATGTAGAAAATGCACAGCAGTCCAAGGAAGCGTGCTGTTTTAAATTAAAGGCATAGATATGCAGACCTACACCATCTCGACTAATTATGAGACTTATTTTTATTAAGTATCTAGGGATAATGGAAAGACGACATAATGAAAGCTTGTCAAAACGCACAGAAACAAATGTCCTAAAAATGTATTTTCCGCACGTGACCAGTTATCTTTCGTGTTTGAATAGATGCAACGAAACGCACGAAATACGACAAAAACGTTTTTCGCTGTTTATTAATGGTGGAACTTTAATAATGTCCTTTGTAATGCTCTATTTAAAAAAAATGGGAGAGCATGACATACGGTCCATTTATTTCATTTGTTGCTAAAAATATCGCTTATCCAAACAATAATTAAACAATACATCGCTGCCTTCATCTTTCACCCTTATTGAAGCTTTAAACGTCGCAGGTTCCTACGAGCGTTGCTTTCTTGCTCCTTTTGCCGGTACTCTTCCATTTTAAATGCTAAAATATTTACTTTCTTTCCAATCCTCCGCTCGCGCAGAAACCCTTTAACCTCTTGTTTGCGTGCTTCACGTAGACTTTCATTTTTTCGGGCGTGACTGTCCTGACTCCATTGCATATTCACAAAATCACCGTCTAACTGCCTAAGCACCCGTTACTCCGCCTTCCTCCTTTAATAAGCACGTTCTTTTGCACCAATGGGGATCTTAGTACCGTTTTCATCCGTAATGTTGATAATCTTACTAAAATTATCCGATTATACAGATTACAGCTTCAGTCTTATTTTCCGTGGTCAGGCGCTATATCGTTATCGACCAGACCCACCTCTTACACTTTCACAGTATCTTGAATTAACTTGATTAACGCATTTTAACCTCATTATTTGACCCTCCAATAAACGACTCGATAACACTAGAAGTTAAGCTGACAGCTTTTTCATATTGCTTTGAAAACGCATTCACTACGTCAGATTTAATCGAAACACAGCCTTTGACATCGCACCATTTAACGCACCGATATTTTGTCACCGTAGCATTACTTCGAACTCATCATCAAGTGTTTTTACCGCACGTGTGTGAGCCATGGCCGCACTGCTTAACGAATATGATGTTTCAAATTTAAGGCATAGATATACAGGTCTACACCACCTCGACCACTTATAGGATTTATCTCTATTATTGGCTGAGGCTTACATAGTTTCAATAAAAGTTGAGCTTCGATAGAATTGATTTTCATTCTAAAAATTAGGTATTTATTTCGGTACCTTACTCATAGCTTTGTTCTGCTGGATTTCTCTGTTAGCAAAATAAGAGTGCACTTAAAGTTACGTGGTTTCCGTATACAACGGCTTTTTATGCCGGCTTGATTTTGGCGTATCAAAAATTAGTTTTATTTACCTTAATCCATAACGGTGAACAACCACGGGTCAGGCAAGTATTAGGCTGTTACAAGCGAATCCAGCGGGAAATCAAATAACTTTAATAAATAAAGTTATGATTTCTAAAATGCGTTAGAGATATTCTCTTGGTTTACGCACTTTTTTTCAGTACTTTTGTGTCTTGTGTACCGCTATATACCGCTGTACCATATGAAATTTCTCTATTCATGGCTTTTTGTAGTAAATCGGTAGTGGGAAATTGTTTCTTTTAAGGCATGAAAAACCCTGTAATAACACAAGCCTAAATCAGGCGAGTAAGCGGATTGAAACTAACGTTGTATACTTTTTTGCTCGATCCAGAAAGTGATTGAGACATGGCGATGAAGACTGGCGTTGTTATCAAACAATTAGAATGCGTGCTTTCGGTTGCTATGCTAACGGTTCATGAGTCTTTTACAGAACTCGAGATAATAGGTTGCATTCATTGCTTCACTTTCGGCGAGTACCTCATAGTAGTAGCAGGTGCCCTGAGCATCGATTGCTAGTGCTACTGTCAATCCCACGCTATGACTCGAATTTCCCTCCAGGGCGACACCATTCTCTCGCCGAGCTTCTTCCTGGCTACCGATGGAAATTGAACCATGCCTCGTTTATGGCTACCATATGTTCCAGGCAAATTTTTTGTTGCTTAAAATTCCGCACATTGCACGCTTAATACATCACATGCATTTCCAGCTGGCCTGGAACTAATTCATGGGGGACCTGTTTTTTATTTAGCTTTCACATTCAAATATTTAGATTATAAATATGTAACACGGTGCATGTAAGACGTCAATTTTGGCCTACGGAGGCTCTAGTCTTTAAGGCTCTATTTTCGTAAAAAGTCAATTCAATTGCACCAAGGGGCCCCAACATCTGGGCGCCCGTTTGCTGGTCCTCAATGCTCCCGATCTCCGTTTTTGAAGAGTTTGTTCTAGTCACGTACCATGCTCTTCCTTAAGGCCTTTATGCCTAATATCTTTACCGATATCAGATAGATTTCTGCAACCCTGTGGCCGTTGAGGGACAAAAAAACTTGATTAAAGGCTTATTTTTCTTTTAAACCTATTCCTCCTGGAATAAATTCAATTGATTTTTGCTCATAATTTTCTAGATGATTGAACTATTTATCGGCCAAATTTCGCCTGGTAGCGGTGCGTAATTCAATATTCATTTGATTTCAAAGTTCACTGGATTTGCTTATAATAATCTAATACTACATGATGGGAAGATTAAAGAGGCCTTTGCAAACGGCATATAGTTTCGTTTATTAATGCACACATTTGTGAAATACATACCTGGTGAAGTTCTTTGCGGCTACAGAAGACTCGTCGAAGCTATTTACATGGAAATGTCCCGGTGGGTAAAATATGGAAGACACGCTTCATTTCATGCTAAGAGTTAGCCTTCTAACCCAATAGTTAGCTGCACGTCCGGACATAAAATTTTAAACATTAATTTAAGTAAGATACAGTGGTAGCTATTAATCGAAGTTAAGAATAAAGCATAGATCTAACGTATAGGAGAAGCAGGATACTAATGGTTGGACTTCAAACGCATTTTTGACAGCCTGAACTTAATTTCGATTCTTGGTAAATTAACTGCCAAACTTAAAAATTTGGTTCGCTCTAAAGTTTTAATGAGTGCATCTTTGGTATAGGTGTGATCATTATTCGGAAACTCATAGACTCAACTTTCCATGACCACTAAAAGAACAATAAAATTATAGGATACGATTTAAAAGGTAATACATCTTTGAAAATATTATTTCTTTCTATGCAACCTTTGAGCTCACTAATATAGATGCAAGAAAGCGGAAACACCTGCATCTTATATTTCTTCTTAGCTAAAAGTTATGTCTACCAGAAAGACAATCTAAACAACCTAACTTCAGCAAAAAGAAAACAAAAGTAATTAATTTACCCTGAAACTATCTACCTTTTAAGCCCCTTTACTGGTAAAACTTCCTTTCGTTTTTCAGGGGCAATTGGTGTTTTTCCATGCGTTCGGACTAAAATTTAGTTTTATGCGATCTATTGCGAATTTGCAAAGTTACAGCTTATGAACAAACATTTTATATATTCGGAGTTCAAGTTTTTATCCCTAGAAATCCGTATCTCTTTAACCGCTTAACTTTTAATCCCCTTTTTTGTGAGCACAAATGATGCGGTAGAAGCATATGATCCAAAAAGTAACACTTCTTTCGAAACGCTGTCATTTTGACATCAAATGAAGATATTAATAGGGAAAGCTCTCCGCGGGACACTAAATCGGCTTAAAAATGTCTACAAATAATCAAAGGTCCAGTCCGATTATTTCTTGTGAACATAATAATTAGCATTTTTGATTTGCTGGACGTATTTTATGCGAGAGACAGGTATCCTTATATATGTTGTAGTGAAAAAAAACGTTTGAGATGGTTGGACAAAATAGACCAGTTCAATTATTGAGGGGAATTCGTGATGGCTTAAAAAAATCATTAACTAAAGTTTGATTAAAGACTATTAGTAGTCAGCCACATGCGCAAAAATCTGAGTTTATTAAGGTATTCTTTTAGTCTAGGTTATTGTAATGAACATTGTCAGCCGGTCTTCAAACATGGCGGGCGTGCATAGCAATTAGTGAGTTGCAACGGAACTCATTAGATTAGAAGTAAGGTTTCCGAATTATAAAAGAATCAGGGAACCCCATGAACTTAACTTGTTACTGAATGTGAAACAATATATGCGATTTTAGTAAAGTCGTGGTATCACGAATTATTAGAATGGAACCATTATGTTGCTACCATTTAGAAAAAACAATAGCACATCCTATAAACTTTAGGTACTGTCGTGCTTAAAGCTGCATGAAAGATCTGTTGAGCTTGAACAGCAATAGGTTTGCTCGTAATTAAACAGACATACCTAAAAAACAATATTAAAAGGGTTAGATGAAGTTCATTGTGTATGTACAAAGCGATATGTGAAATTTAACACTGACATTATATAGCTTAGAGTAAACGAAATTATCTAGAAACAACAGGAAAACGACATAATGATAGCATAACACAAGGCCCATTTATTTCATTTGTTGCCAACCATGTCGCTTATCCACCCAATAATTAAAAAATACATTGCTTGCCTTCATCCTTCACCCTTATTGAAGCTTTAAACCTCTCAGGTTCTTACGAGCATTACATTCTTGCTCCTTTTGCCGGTACTCTTCTGTTTTAAATGATAAAGTATTTATTTTCTTTTCAATCCTCCGTTCACGCCGAAACTCTTTAACTTGTTGCTTGCGTGCTTTACGTTCCTTCGGACTTTCGTTTTTCGCACGTAAAACACCGACTGCCCTGGCTCGACTGCATATGAATTTTGCGTAATCATCTGCTTTTACAAAATCACCGTCTAACTTTTTAAGTGCTTGTTTCGTCAGTCCTCCTCCTGCAGTAGGTACCCCTTTTGCACCGAGGCGGATTTTAGTACTATTTTTAGCCGTAACGTCGATAATCTTGGGCCGATTGTATAAATTACTATACGTTGAGAGTATAGATTCACAATCCCATTTTCGGCCATCAGGTGCGGTATCGTTGTCGACTAGATCTAGCACCTCAACCTTTTCAATGTCTTGGAGTGACTTCATCACACGCATTTTTACCTCACTATTTGGCTCTCCGATAGACGTCTCTATAACGCCAGAATTCAAGCTGACAGCTTTTTCATATTGTTTCGAAAGCTTATTTACTACGTCGGATTCAATCGGAACAGAGCCTTCGATATTCTCACCATCCAACGCACCGACATCTTTATCACCGTACTCATAGCCAAACATTAGTTCGAACTGATCATCGAGTGTCTTTAGTCCACCTGTGCGACTCATGGCTGCACTGCTTAACGAATACGATGTAAATTTTGATTGGATTTCTTCGTCAGCAAATTTGATTCTGCCTCCCATGCTCAGAGTCTTATGTTCTTTTTTTATTTCGTCGTATTCTCCCTCATCATCATTTGAAGAACAAGAAGCATCAAGCATTCTATTATCATCACTGCCAGGGCAAGCTTCAATATTTTCAAAGGCGTTTGCAGATTCGCGTTCCGAATAGTAGAAACGACGTGCTGTGAATTCCTCGTCACCTGCGCCTAAATCTTCAATACAGTGAGCGCCCCCTGATGCGAGGGCTACGAAATCGTCCTCAAGTTCATCGCATTCGAAATCGTCATCTAATGCCGCTATTACGTCAGGATCCCAATCAGGACGGAGTTTAGTTGAAACCCCTTTATGTAAGTGACCAATGTGTTCTTCAACGTGTGACGGAAACACAGAGGACGGAAGTGAAATTCGTGGATGTTCCGGTGCAAGGGGCTTTTCTTGGCTTAATTTTTCCTCCTTCTGGATTTCGCAATTGATCTCCACCTAAAATAGTACATTAGTTAATAGTGTCTTTTCAATATTCATACCTTTTGTTAAATATATTACTCATGGAGATAACATAATAATTGTGTGTTAAGTCTATAAATTATGATCATAGTATGAAGTGAAGGCATAGTATGAAAATTGGTATGGAGCAACACATTGTTTAAAAGCGTGTTAGATTTATTAAGAACGGGTCTTGACGTTGCGTATGATACACGATGCAAAGTTCTTGGGAGAACATGATCGTTGAGTGTCTCGCAGATAAAATAGTGAAATCCGTAAACCGCGTACCAAGTTAGACATGTCGAGTAGCTTTGCCATAGTCTTTTCAAAACAAGTTGTTCCAAGCCCGATAAAATTTTGGGTGCATATCATTCATTTTCAGTTTATCGGGGATATCGTCACCCTTGTGTATCGTCTACGTCTTTCACGAAAAGCGGCATGTCACAGAGTGGGTAGGCTCGTTTGTTTTCCGCTAAACCATACAGAGGTAGGATACGCCTGAGGAAGTCTGGCTTTGTTCAGACAAGAACGTTAAGTTGGTAACAAGCTAGTCGTATGACCTAGCTTGTCGGTAACCCATATGATTTGCAGAAACCTACTTTAAAATTAAACAGCGTTAGGGCTATCTTGAGTCTGAGTTTCCTTAGGTCATAAGTCGTTGTAGCTACTATGAGAGTCCTCTACGCCTTCTACGAGATATGTTTACTGAAAAAAAAATGTCCGTTGGATACTTGCTAACCAAGCAAAGGATTCGACTGAACAACGAGATCGTTTGCATATCAGACGAAATCCCCAATATATGCTCCTTAGTCTTGCTAGAACGTTAATTCATATTAATTTTGCACGCCAAGGCTTCACTGAAGACCTGTTATACCGCAGACTACTTAAAATATACAACAAAATTGACTGGACTCAATTGAACTTAATTGGACTCAGGCAAGTGCTTCACCGCTACAAAGGTTTTGCTTAATGACCGTCACCGTGGGGAATCATGAAAAGCACCAAACAATGTCCAAATTGATCTCCAGCGTGTCACGGCATTATTGCTAAATATACGGGACTGGTGCAAAAAGGTTTTAGACCATACAAAAAACAATATTCTTGACTGTATATGCTTCTTCACAATGACATTTTTGTGACGTTTTGTCTATTGATCGCTATGATATTCTTTGGAAACATCTTTCTTTGTCTATGAACACATTATCAGAATTTATTCGAGTCACAAAAATTACCTTTAGCTTGTACTCCAATGATAGGCGTGTCTATTGGCAAAAAACAACGTTTTCGACATTTCTAATTTCTCTCCCTATTAAACCATAGCTGAGAGTACTACTCAAGACTAATTTGCTCAAGTAAACAAATGTCGTCTTAGACGTAGAGATCGCACTTCACTAGATTTTTCAAATTCTTCGAAAATCGCCTTAAGATTTTTGAAGAAAGAACATAGTTGGGTAAGCTTAACGAGCTAGAAAACACTCGCCGTACACACAACGAGTATGTTGGGTCATTTTTGTAGTTTTTTACGTTGGAAAAATATACGAAATAAAGCAGATGCCGAAAATTTTCTTTGTTATTTGACATACCCATCTCTGGAACATAAAGGAAACGTAATTTTTTTGAGCTGGACAAAACGATGATAATATTAGAAAAGGGAAATAGACTAAACCTAACTTATTTATGCACGCATATGTATATACATATTTGATAATGTCGATAAGTAAAAATGTGTATAGTTTATTATAATAGTGACTACTTTTAAAACATACAGGCTATATTTCCTATACAGAAACCATTGTCTCCCATATTATTTATTTTTTAGAGGACTTTGGGGTTTGCGCTCAAGTTAAACTTCGTCGAACTTAAAATAACAGATCTGTACGCGAGAGACAACATTTTAAAAAAGTATAAAACTAGGCCACCGGCAGCCCAGGGAAAGGGAGAGAATTGAAAGTCGGCAAAACTCAATCAACAATCAAACTAAGTACATTTTGTGAAGACCTATGGATGAATGGTATAGCGATTGACAATATCTAACACCTAATAATAATGTAAAATTTGGCTGAAGAGATGTAACCATGGCCTGAATCGGGAGTTAAATCTCCGCATGTTTGAAAAATAGCAATTTTTAATGATTACTGGGAAAGAGTGCACTTTCTTTTTTGTTCTATTATGCTGCTTATTATCATTCATCCATACGTTGTGTGAAACAGCATAGAAGAATACTATTGGAGCTTGTGTGTGCTTAGTGAATTATTACAGTCATCACGGTGGGTCATTATAGTCGAGAACGAAGTGCTCTCATACGTCTCTCTTGCATCTCAACCAGCGGTTTAACTTTTTCGTCTCTAGCATGGAATATTTTGACATTTAGCAATTATTGTGTTCACCACATACCTGACCACCTTGTTTATCAATACGAATAACCCGTTCCATTTCTCCTACGACCCGGACGTCACGCAGATGTTGCAGATAGTTATAGTCATCATCAAAATAGATTCCGTACTTACGCTGCTCTTCCAGCCTTTCAGTATAGAAAGAACATTTAGCAATAATTACAAATACTAGAGAATTAAAATTGTCACAAAATATCTACATACTTAGAGAACATTAAGTTCGGTTAGAATACAGCATACATTTTTAAGATATCAGCCTAAAGCCTTCATAATGAACTGCGTTATAATTTATTTCGTAGCTTTCTCTGAAAATGTTCTCTCAGAATTTTTAAATCGACCTTTTTATGTGTGTCTACAATATTATTATAAATGCATGCTTAATATAATTAATAATAAAAAAAAAAATAGACAACGCCCGGACGGTGGCTTGATGTTCAAATTTCCTGTACGCAGTTTTCTATCAATGGAAACTTATTTCAGAACTATCTTTTTTAACTCCCATAACACGTCAAATACCTTTTTTCGATGGGTATTTCACGGGAATGATGTTCTAGCTCAACAGCTCTTTGGGATATCTTCTCCACCAGTACATTTTTAGGCGCTGAATTGTCAGCAGCAAGTGGATCAACCTGTACTTATAATAGTATTACAAAATCGCACATTAGTTTCTTTACTACCTACGGCTAGGCTTGGGATTCGAAGAGTCAAATTTAAAGCGTGACTTTTAAAGCTGTTTGAACCATATCAAAGCACCAGTCTGCGGTAGCGCAAAGTATATTTTTTAAACACAGCATATCATCGTACTTCATTTTTGTTCTGCCTACTAAATTAATTTAAAGCAAAGTATCCGTTAAGATTTACCTCACTACTGACAGTTATGATATAATTAACTAATCTATAAAAATCTTAAGTCTTAGTTGTAAGTTCCATACAAATTTAAATTTAGCTTTTAAATTCAATATTTTGCTTTCATTTAAAAAAAAACATTTGAAACCTGCACAACCTAGGAATGACCTAATAATCTAGATAGGACTGTAAATACCTGATTGCGCGGGACAATCTCGAAAGTCACTGACTTCCGAGGATCAACAAATCTCCTCTTATTAGTTTTGGGCATTTTCTCAACACGTCACCACATATATTTCCTAACGAATAGTATATGATTTTAGCATTCTCCGTTTACTCCGCTGGGCACGTGTGCCATAATGCCAAAACACGAATGAATGCATTTTTATTGAGAGTGTCTTGTTGCGGGCGGTTCAGCTTGAAGAAGAATTTTAGTTCGTCCAAATGTAATATGATTTTCACACGGCAGGGATCGAGTGGCTGTGGCCAATTCACATACTTATTGAACACTTCAGTCTAACCAAGATTATTATCATTTAATTGGAATCTTGTACATAGGCAGCTCATATAGATATTCTGAACTAAAAACATTTTTTGGCCTCAGACAATAATAAAAAGTACCACATAAAAGTCTCGAAGTATTCTATCCGCTTTTGCATTCGCTCATCGCTCAATTTCCCTACCTTTTGTTTCAAAAACTTGTTTTGGAAATTCCAGTTTATTCAACTCCAATTTATTAAATATGAAAGAGATCGTTTTTGCAGATTAGGAAAAGTTGCCTACTTAACCTTACTAGCATGCTATGCTCGCGCACTGTATGTCCAAAATTTAAGTTCTGGTCTTCCGTTTTTTTCTGAACACATATCTCTCTACTACAGCTAGAATTAGAACAAATTCAGGGCTAACGGTTAGCTATTACTGTATTGCAGGTATGTATGAACAAAGCAGCTTTATCGACCTTTTGCCTCAGGGTAAATCTAACAAACAAATCGGCATAGACTTGTGTGGCAATTAATATAAAGTGTACATTCTGAAAGAAAACTATATATATATATATATATTAAAAAAAAAACAAACGTTGTACATAGTTTGGCTCGATAATGAGCATACTGGGTCTATTGCAAAGCGGACCTTCATGACGAAAGGCAGGGCATTCACTTTGAAAATTCATGCGTTTTAGTAAGTCTTACGTCTTTGTAATCGAGGCAAGTCGCCGTACAAGTAAAAAAGAAGTATCGGCACACAATAGTAAAGGACGTCAAACCATTTGTGCAAAATTATGCAAAGAGTTTGTTAGCAGTTCGTAGTCGAGTTTAGAGTTGAGTGCGTAATCTGATTTTGATCCCTGGGAGAAGTGACAGCTACTGCGAGCACTGCAAATTGGTGTCATAACGTATGATAGCAAATGAAGACCCAAGCTGTTTGTTTCGCACAGTGGGAAAAATGTAGGGTGACTTTTCGTTCGAAGGCCGATGGGATGCTTGTTCACTTATTGTATTTATCAGAGGCATTGTTTTTTAGAGGACACTTTTTATTGCTTTCTATGTGCACTTAAATACCATTATACGTATTTAAAAAGGTGCGTATTATTCCTTATAGATTATAGAATGATAACTTCATTTCTGTTTGCATAATTAGAAAGTCATTTGTCGTTTCAATACACATTCGGAAAAACAGCTGGCAATGCTGAACGCTCGTTTGGACTTGAGAATCGACACGGTCAGTGAAGACATAATTGGTAGGACCTATGCCAGTAATCGACTTCAACCATTAGTTCGGCGATGTCAAGTTTAATGTGCCCGTTGTTAGCTTCGGCAAACATTTATTTGAGATTACCTTTTCGCCATTACTAGCTTAATTCTTCAGGCCTTCTTCTGGATATATTTAGACAGTCTTCGTCTAGATACGCAGACGTTTGTTCGCTAGCACGTTTTAAAATCGACACATC
Organism: Varroa jacobsoni; assembly: GCF_002532875.2. Taxonomy (NCBI): domain Eukaryota; kingdom Metazoa; phylum Arthropoda; class Arachnida; order Mesostigmata; family Varroidae; genus Varroa; species Varroa jacobsoni. The sequence continues at coordinate 19,890 of NW_019214934.1, read as the reverse complement.
GATTTGTTTACATCAAAGCACTTGCTAGCAGCACGATTTGCGGTACTTCCACTAGCCGCTGCTTTCGTTAGTGGCTAAAATCAGAATACCTCAACTCGAGTGCGTGGTGCTGACTAATTCTTTATATAGTATGAAGTTCCATTTCTGTTGCGCCGACAAAAAATCGGTGATCTAGTTGACAACAAAAAACCGCACAGGCATCAAATGCCACCAAGCATCAATGTTAAGTAGTAGTTCTGTGTTAAGAACACGCATATTTTGTCGGATGCTAAGACACTAATTATACAAGAGAATTGACTAGACAACCAGACTCGATTTTAAAAGATGCAATTTATACATATGTACACTTCCACGTTAGCGGGAACGGTTTAAATAATCGGCAGAAAAAGACGAAATTTGTGTTAACATTTCTGGTGGCAAATTTTCTGTTTACTGTTTCTGTACTATATTTGTAGAACGCAAAATGATATATGAGAAGAAAATGAGTAATTCTGCTACGAAGAGTAGTGAAACCTCCATAAAAACCATATCTGCTATTGTAAGGACTGCCTCAAATGCACATGAAAATATATCTGGGTTAAATAGTTAAAAAGGAAGAGTGAAAGTAGAGCTAGTTAGATGAAACTTTATGACTTTTGATCCTCTGATGTGTTACTATATATATATATATATATATATATATATATATGTACTGAAACATTTCGCTCGCGATCGGTATTGGCTTATTGTATATGAATAAAGTAGTGCATATTTAGTCTTCATATAGCAGTGTGAGAGCGGGGCTTTGCTTTATAGTGCGATATTTGAGAAGGATTATCGATCGTTTCTGTTAAGTTGATCACATATATTATACATTGACGTTATAATTGTGTTACTGTAATAGTCCTAATACATTCAAGTGTCTTCTCATAAGGCCCTGTAGGTACTGTAATGACGCGAACGTTACTAAATGGATTAGACATGTCTGCGGCTATGTATAAGCAGAGAGAGTAGCTGTGAAGCACTAGTTCCTTCTAACCAGTTACAAAGCTAAGCCGGTCCGCTCTACTCTGCTAGCTATAATGGGGCGGCTGGCAACATAGATATGCTGGTGAGCTAACTCATCGAGTAACTGAGCGATTCGACGTTGCCGGCGGAATTGACGCTCTACAGGGCCCAATCGAGTAGATGACGAAGTGTTGAGCGCCTCAATCGCGGGTAATTGACCGACCAAATGATGTCGAGGATGCGATAGTACCTGAAAGAAAGACTTCTAGATGTGCTTCGTCGCGCCTGCATAGGACCCAACAAGGAGCCATTTCAAAGAGTCGCCAATGCCGGTTTTTTGGTGACACGTGACAAATGGAAATGCGCTCAAACAGAGTATATTAAACAAACACTGCTGGGCGAACTGAAGCTCAAACTCAAATCCTGTGTGTTCCTCTCTGACGCCCGAAGAACCGCAAAGCTAGATACTTTAGCCTAATAATTCTATGCCGCGGACTAAGCACGCGTCTTTCGAGGCATACCCAGCAAAAAAGACGTTGACAAAAAAAAAGTGTTTACTGACGTGTAGATTCTGCAGGTTGCGTTTGTCAAGACAACGAAAACCATAAGAGCATGGCCCAGGTAGGCTAGCATCGTAACTAAGCTCGTGTTGTGGACCAGCCAACTCGTATGCTCACTATCCTGAGTGCATTGATCATGGCGCATTAACTATCTAGTGTTTAATGAACAGCGGTAATACGGGTGTTGCGAAAAGCATGGTAGATATGGTAGATCCATGAGTTCACTTCAATGACGGCACCTTACTTGGGATCGGTGCCGAAAGACTTATAATGATGCGGATTATAAAATAAATATATATATAAATAAAAATATGGTGAATAGATGTGGCTGCGGCTATATAACCCCAGGGGGAGCTGCTAAGTGCTCGCTCCTGTCAGTCAATGAAAGAACTAAGGCATTACACTACTAATTAACAAAACGTCGTTTGTTTTCAACGGAAATACATGTTCCAAAGCTCAAACGCTCGGACTCAAAACTAAAAAAGACGGATGATTACCCAGGATATAATGTAAATAAGTACAACGGCAAAAAAAATTTAAAGCCCAAAGGTTGCTTTATAGCGTTCATTTCACAAATGATATTTCTCTTGGTGCCGTAACCAGAATTGTTACCTCTTGCGCAACACTAAAGGACTCCGATCACAGACTTACCGGAAACGTGACACACACTGCTTGTTTTTACACCATGTTAAATACAGCAGAAACTACAGCAGTTTGAGACCGGTTTTCTTAGGTATAATTTTTTCGTGTTACAGTGTTGTGATCCACATGCATTACAGGCTTTGCTATCGTGTCGTTTCCCTTTAGTTTTGAATTTAAGAAAATATATATTAAGGAACTTTGATTTAACACTGTTAAATTCTGAAGTTTCTGCACAGTGACTCTTTACTGTTATTCTTATCCGAGATGGGTGTGCAGTACAGCCTTATTATATATGACACTGGACATTTAGGGGCAGTCACTCAATATAGCAGTTCATCAGTGAACCACGTGACAAAAACAAACCTCTTCCGAGTAAAAAACACTCAATCGAAGAATCAGCTTAAAAATGATGAGGCCGGTGCGTGTAACAAACTAAGACACTACATGAATTGTTTGACGACAATGAGTCGCGACGAGCGGCCTTTGACGACCAGATTCGAGAGCCATTCAGAAATGACGGACTGAGATGTAGACCGGGATGTCGACGAATCTATTGAGCACAATGAGCTATAAGGGTTATTGCGTATATCCAGGGTTTACCGTCGTATAATTGGTACAACAAGTCATGCATATTTAACGGTTTTGCGTGCCGCATCGCGCAGCTTTGTAGCAAACAATCACTCACCGTTTCCCCCAAATGGCAACAAGTACCAGAAAGAATTCAACCCGTTCAGCTGTCATCTACACAGCTCAACACGTATTCTCAAGCCAGTGTTTTTAATGGTCACTACAACTATCGGTTGTGGTGATCTCAATTCGACAACTGGATTTTGCAAAAAAATGTTGTAGGACCAAACTGCTTTGTGGCCTTGACTAAATATCTCCGTAGCCCTCCCCTCGAGTTAGTAAAATACCAAAAAATCGGTGACAACTACAGTGCTACTTTAAGGTTGCTTCGCACTATGGGTTAGTTAACGTAAGACAAAAAATAATGGCGCGAACGTCGACGTTCCTGCAATGCTCTCGGCGAATTATGTAAAATGTATTCGACAACTGTTAGCCTATGTGCGGAATGCTATCATATATATGAAAGGTATTTGTATTTGAGTATGTCAGTTCGCTATCACTCGTTAAGCGGTTGTCTTTGCAAAGATAGTATTTTAGATTTTTGCTATTTGCAAAGATAGTATTGTATTTCTATACCCTATGGCGACGCAATCACTGACTTTGGCTCTTGCACGTACCGTTTTGGTCAAAGATTGCACGGTATGCGATCACAATGACTAAAATATTTGCCATCTCGCATGTGTTTACAACCCAACGTTATTAATTCTGTATTACAAGTTGCTAAAACGATTGAATTAGGATAAACATATTGCGCTATGCGCAGTTTTGTGTAAACTAATTAAATAAGTGCCCGCGAAATGTAATTTGGGTAATTAGCTCGTTTGACCAGAAGCATCCATTCATCAATAAAGCAATTGTTGAGTCTATAGTTCCAGATGCTTCGCCTATACTCATCAATATAAAGCAATTTTGCAAGCTGATGTGTAACCGGGGTCCTCAAAATGTTACGAACACAGTGGAGGCAACTGAATCGAAATTTGGCTGAATTTAAGCTGAAGAAACATCGTTGACAGTACAAGGACTGGGGCGAATTTTTTTCCAAATTAGCGCTCAATCGTAAACGCTTGTGGCCATTTGAGATAGTGGGCTTAAAACACACACCAGCAGGAGTGGAGGACTGAAGCCACATCACGACGGTTTGGTCTGCGATGGCCATTCATGTGCCGTAACCATGCCAAAATTCTCAAAGCAAGCCAACAACCTAAACATAGTACTACATCGTGTATTCACCAAGCAACGTGCCCTGCTCCGTAACTCTGACACTTTCGATTGTAACCGCGCAAAAATTTGTTGAAGATGGATATGGGTCTTCATCGTGCTAGTCCAATGATCAGAATGGTACATGCGATGCTTACGGTAGTGGAACATAGACAAAAGTGACTTATTGTTTACTTTTCATGGGCCCTCTTATATTTCTTAACGCCCAGCTCCTCTTCGGGTCAAACTCCAAACCTTATCCGATAAATCTACTGATTTCCGCGTTCTTCAGGTGGCCGTGTCTGCTGATATAACACGTGCCTTCATGATGCTAAACTATGTTTCATTTTTTATGGCAAGGGTCAGATATCGACAGTGTTAGCAAATGAAAGATGTGACATGGAAGACACTTTGCACTAAATATTTTAACGAATGGATTCAGTCTTTATGCAGCGTTTGAAAGAATCTCTATACCACAACAACTGGCTGTGTAGCTTTGCCACCGCAGCAGAAGCTATTGAGTTCACAGTAAAGACGAGGTCGCTGTTTTGTTTCACTATAAACGGCTTGCAAAGTAGAAAATGAAGTCAATTCACTTACTTTTAGGATACAGATAAGTGCAACATGCAGCTCCTATTGTTGGCATGCATTGGTATAGATTGATAACCACAGTGATACTAGTCAAACACCCAACCGCATGTTACGTGCATCTAAAGTCAAGTGCGACGATCCTCTGGATTTAAACATATTAATAAGTGGAGGAAGTAAAATCCAATGAGATTTCTATAGAAGATTTCCATGAACTGGCATCGAGTCTATTGCCCATACAATAAGAGATGAGGTATAAACGTGCTTCATTTGACAGAGGTATAGCTTAATTATTGAATGAGTGTTCAGAGAAGGTGAGGTAATTGAAAGTTACCTCACCTTTTTAGCCTTGGTGTCTCTTTAGTTGATAAATGTTGCAAGGAAGAAACGCTGGTCACTTATAATGACCAGCGTTTGGTGATCCCCTGTCAACGGTAAATTTCCTAGTCCTGCTCACATAGGTTGCTCCTAAAGTCTTTTACATGTTTCGTGTTACCAAACGCATTGTCCTACCGTTTGGGACCTTAATATTGGACCTATTTATTCATTTCACCACTCAACCTCCACGAAAACGATTAACTCAACAATCATGGACGTGTTTTTTGCGATAGGGCGAGTTAATTGACGAACAACTGCAGGTCATTCTTATCGAACCCCTCGATTTGCTTCTTCCTCGTCGGCGTAGCTCACCCAGTGAGCCAGTCAGAGAACATCATTCGCATGTCTTCAAGGAAACATCTGAAAGTACTTATGCAGCAGTAGTACTTACAGGTACTACGAAGAAGGTAGTCTACGAAGACAGTAATAATAATTCTCTGCTTGGTATATGTAAGCTTCGCCTTATTCTTCAAAAGACGGTCTACCTCCGGTAGAGCTAACGAAAGCCTTGGTTACCACACGTTTTTGTCGTAGAACGCCTATGATAAAAATCGGCCACGTCTATGATTACGTAGACTCGACGACAACGTATTGCTGGTACATTGCCGGACAACCACCAAAACCTTTGCATACAATCAACTCGCCGAGCTTCAACGAAATTTGCAGTCAAAAGAATGATATAGCGTCGCTTGTTTGCTGAATATTGCAAATTTCCTGATGCGCGGTATATGAGCAGCAATGTCTAAAGCTACGCGAAAAAAAAAGGCTGGCCATGCACAAATTTACATTTTCTGTTACGTGATCATGTTAAGCTTTGATAATCCCCTAATTGATCTAGAAAAGGGCTACCGAAATTTTCGATACTTTCAACATAATTGACTAGGAATAGCTTTCGATTCGGACTAACTAGTCACAACAGCAGAAAGACAAACAAGCACTTTGGCAAGAAAGCTCAAATCCTGTCAGTATCAAGATGGAAGAGCCTGTCTAAATTATACTGGCGTCTACATTATACTGCATTAATCGGTAGTGCCTACGATGTAGTAGCTATTAACTGCAAAGGAGACTCTCTTTTTTTTTTTATTAGATAAACGTTGGTGACGTCGTTGTAGCTACGCGAACATCACACATTTCAGGTGAACAAAAGAAGTTCCAGCGAAATGGCCATTACGGAGGTACCAATGCTAAGCCCTAGTGAGCTGGATCTACTTTAGCCGACCCGCGTATGATTTTTGATTATTTTCTTACATATGCATATATTGTTTTTTGCTCCTAAAATATGCTATTCCTACTCTGCCACGCTGCTTTTTTCAACTGTTCTGTTTGCCGTAGTGTTTTACGTTCTAGCAACGTCTATTAGTAGCCCTTGTGTTCGCTATGAAACTGTGGTACCAAAAAATTAAATATATGACGCTGTCGTTTTCGCAGTTTCTCCGCTAGGAAAAATTAGCTGAGACAACAACGGCTGTAGGTAGGATCAAAATGAAAAGAGCAAGAAGAAGGCCTTCAGAATTTCAAAGCCAAAGAGCCGTCTTTTGAGCAACAAATTTCATTCAACAAAACATTAAAGACGAGTGCCAAAAGTTTAAGTTAAGGTACGGAATCTATTGTTTTCATAAGCTAGGAAATTTATTGAGAAAAAGTGGTTCTGGCAGAACTCAATGAATATCATTATGTATATCATTGATACGGGGCAAATAATTATCCAGACAATCAATACTGGCGATGAAGGAGGGATGTTTACGACAACTTTGAGCACAAGAACAACCCTTTACCTAAACATTTCAGAAAAGCTAGTGATATTTGAAGGGGATTTGTTCTACTGTAAATTTCTTGAAAGCAGTGAAACGTTGCATATAGTTTAGATATCGGCTCAAATCGTTTGGCTGAGTCAACAAAGTTAGAAGTAACTTCCATATGGCTTTGGTAGCCTGAAAAAACTGTCAGATAATAAATGTGCTGTTATTTTTCGCTTGGCATATTAGCTAGATTGTGCTCCATTAGGTTACTCTGGTTCAAATTTTCTAAGCACGACTCCTAAAACCAAAGTCTGAAAATTAACAAATAGATAACCTCTTTGAATGCCCTGCTTGTTCGCCGAAGTTTCCGTCTGTTGTTTGAATGTTAAAGGAAAATTATAAGTAGCCAAAAAAAATAACTTCGTCGATTAGTCAATCAATTAGTCTCTTTAGAAAGTTGATAGACTTTAAAGTGAGCTCAAAAACGAGTTTAAAGTTGGTGTTTCATTGGTACACAAAATATTGTGCTGCACAAACATTGTGCTGTCACTGGATAGACTCTGCCTGTCTTTATAATTATCAAAGTTGTTTACCATGTAATCTATGCAAGGAAAAAACGTAAAGTTATACGTGCATTCTAACCATTTATCCCGTCTCGTCAGCAATTTTTAAGTCTAATATAAAAGAAACTCCTTTTTTTTAAAAAAATATTTTTACTGCCCTCTTCATTATAAAGATTTTATTATAATTTTATTTGCCAGAAATCAAGGAGCTTGATAATTCGTCAACACCAAATCTGGAAAATATGTGGAGTGCAAAATTATTTCCCGCTTCAGTTTTTGTAAGAATGGTGTGGCAACCTCTGCGAATGTGCAATCCGGTATATTTATGAAAAAGACATTATTGCCTTGTCTGTCCCTGCTATTTTTGTTAAATAGCATCGTTTACTTGGTGCAGTTGGACCATATAACGACTTTTGTGCACCATACTGTTTTTATATGTCTTTCTCACTGAATAAGATGCTTCCAGTCTCATCAAACGTAAATCGTAATCTTTTTGAAATGGATATCCGTCTTAACTCTGGGTTGCACGCTGGAGGGGTGAGATCTTAAAGAAAAATAAGAAGTTGTGTTTCCCGGTGTTTTCAATTCAGATTATGATACACGCAGGCTCCTGATCGAATGAATATAGAAAGCGGTACATCTTGGCTAATTTATAAGATAAGAGCGCCTTCAAGCAAATCTCATTGACACAAATATAGTGCCTCGCTTCACTGCTCTCTGAACCATGGCAAAATAAGAAAGTATAATTGATCTCAAAAAGCATTCCGTTCATTTAGTGAGTAGTCGTAATAGACGGTCTTACGGCACACAAAAAGTTTATAGTACATATAGAGGAAAGGACAAAAACACTCAAACAGCGTCTTACGAAAGCAGCCATATGGAGATGTATGAAGTCGAAACAAGCGCGATTCAGAAACTAGTTCGGTTACAAGCATCTAAGCTATCATTGCTTTGTGCGCTATACAGTCGATATATTTTTTTTTATATACAGCTGGAGCCAGCTTATATTTTTAAATATTAATCAGATATTCAATATTCAAATAATTAAGCAAATATTCATACTCCAAGCTGACGTTTTGAACCGTATTGACAATGCGCATACCACGACGGCAGACTTTTACTGAAAATAAGGGTAAATTGAATCAAGGAATAAACATTTTCAATAAAGAGAAAGGCCGTTTTAAAAACAACTTGTGTCAGAATACAAAAAAATAATTTTCAATTTAGTAATTAGTTTAGCAAACATTTTGTTAAAAGAGTGCATATGTTAGCAAGAACAGCCTTCTACGAAGAGAGCAAGACAGCATGTAGATCGCAATGTAAAAAAATAAACTTTGCAATCCATACATACGTTGTAAATAAATAAAAAAAAGAGTATTCACCATCTCCAGATCTACTAAGGTTAATCTCACCATCTTCTAGTGCAAAAAATTAGCACACTTTTGTTCGCATAGTCTTCCAAGCGCTGATATATATAAGACAGGTCTATTGGGAGTTTGATGATATCCCATGTTTCGTCCCTAGTGGTGTGTTTCAGAATTTCTACATTACGTAAAACATCCCTATATATGCACGAACATTCGGCTAAACTCCTTGATTAATAGCTTGCGTTTACCTAAAGCCTTTCCAGCTCTTTTACTGTTATTTGATTAATTATCTTCATAATCATTATTATCTGCAACTACTGAATTTAATTGTTATTTTACGTGACGTATATCTTTTCTTTATTAATGTGAACGTTGGTACATAATTCAAAAGGATTCTAAACTGTAAGGCTAAACCATGACTTAAATTGCTCAATTATCCTATTACCGATGTACGTATATTAAATTATCTATTTACATTTTATTGCCTAGAAAAAGGCTGCGATGACTAATGAATAAAGGATCAATGTGAGTTTTGTGTTGAGCGGTCTTAAACGGTATAAGGTTCGCCTTAAGCAGGGTTACTGCAATGCCAATATTATTGAATCTCTCAATAGACCTCTTTACGCCCTGAAATAAAGTTTAGAATATTGTTGTCTTACTCAACAAAGCAGTAGTGGTATCGGTGCAAATTGTCGGGTTGTTAGCGACACCTTTTCCCAGTGCGAATAAGTTCGTTCCAACCTTATCGTCCCCTGTTTGCTCACCAGTGAAAATATGTTCTGGTTAAGTCGATTCATTTTATAATATTAAGACCCTTATCGAAGTATTTGTGGTAGAGACAATCAAACGCCTTTGCTAAATCGAGTATTGCCGCTAAATAATACTCAACGTTCTTAACCACATTGACGATTTTCTACCACAGGTCACTTTTGGCTATCTCTGTAGATTGAACTTGACGAAGACCGAATTCATATAATAAGAATTTAAAGCTCAAATTGCTCATTTACATAGTATTGATACTGTGGGCATAGCGCACACTAAAACCCTTGCTTTTACTTTACTTTTTGTCGGTCCGGTTCTTGTGCAGATAATACTACGAACTGACTGCAGGCGTGGCGTGTGCTGACCGGATCACTCGGCTAGGGTTTCATCCTCATTAGAAACGTTTGTTCCCAATATCTATGAACCCTGATTCAAAGCAACATAGCATGTGCGCATTTCTAGCGTTGGAAGCCCTATCCTTTTAAGCCAGTCAAAGTGCCCTTTTGTATTGTAACATTGAAGTATTGTACCACCCGTCGCGGCTTCGATGCGCTTTTCGCTGTTGCTCTGGATAGAATCGAAGAGTTCCTTTAGTCCGCTTTGGAGTAGTGTGGAATTTTTGTTCGTCTACTGGATTGCCATTGCTCGTGTGTGTCTCCCACATAATACATTTCTTATCTCTTCTCTTCTACTTTCTTTTAAACTCGGGTAAATTAGCATTGAAACGATTCCATCCTCATATACGCCTGAGTTGTTTACAGCGCCTGAAATCTCTGGGTCTTTTGTATCTGTCTTAGTATCGGTATAGGGATTAAGCCGCACTGGGGTTTTGAAGAAAGCTATTGACTTCGACATGATGTGCCTACGTCGTTCGGTACGCCTTGGGCCGTCAACGCTAAGTAGTATCCTCGCTACGTCTGCTATTTCTACGTGTAAGGTGCTTTTGAATCCTGTCTAGGTATACTCTTAAGTTTTTGGCGTTTTTCATCATCTTGACCTGGCGGTTCGCTAAGACCAACTTATTAGGCCGACTTCGCTTATTGCTATATTAATTATATTGCTTATATGATAGTTTTGCTTTCTTCAAGCGCTAATACACGTTCAATTTTTATTTTATACTCGTGAATGGCTTGTAGGATCTTATTAACATTGTGTTCGATTTGCGTAGCCAATGGTTCAATGCTTGTCCGTTTGTCTCCCGGTAGGTCGAACTCCAGTGCTTTATTTTCTCTCGAATAATCTCGTAGGGTCGATTCCAGGGATCATTCTTAACTTACGGGAGATATACCCTTTAGCGCTTCTGTTTGTCGTTAGCCTTCGCTTCTTTTAGAGTTGTCACGCATTGGCGGGACCGTTCAAAAAAAACCACAGCAGGGTCTCCAGTTGGCCCGGTTCTGTCTAGTAGCCTTTTGCGTTCAGACAATTTTGTCGGCTTTATTTGAAGTTGTAATAATTACTAAAGTTTCCCTCATTTGTACTTGTTACCCAGTGATTATTTATGTCTATTATGTATGTTTATTGTGTGTTTATTTAAGGTCTCCTTGCTGCGAATGTCAGTTACAGGTATGACTCCTGCGAGATATTCAATCGGGTGCAACGAAAACAGTTCACTAGCCATGTTAATGACGTATTCGCTCCCGACCAAGTGAACAAAAAGTCTCCTTTGATTGGCTTTTAATTCTGATAAGGCCTTAAAATGCTAAAAGCGTTTTGCGAGGCAGTGGCATATCTCTGGCAGGCTCATTAAGTTACCTAAGAACTCTTCAAAATGTTAAAACGTGCTATGACTGATACAGCAGTAAATCCTGCTTACTCTGATCAATTCCACTCATACAAAACCTCTTTTGAGTTCTTGTTTAGTTACTGCGAGAAAGTGATCTGCCACGATACTTGGCTCCTTGCGAGTCCGTAATCCAGTACGCCGTTTGCTTGACTAATGCTTTATTCGGCTTTCTAACAAGAATGAGCATTGTATTGCGTCTGTTAAAGATCTATTCTACCATGGCAGACTACAGCACAACTACCGAAGTGCAAGGTTTTTTAAAGTTTAGCTTTTGACTTTTTCAAATGCCTAACAGATATAGAAAAAAACAGGCAACTATCGTGATCTACTGTTTCTCTATATTGCTGGTTCATAACTACGGTATTAATCATAGTGACCTCAGACATTTTTTTTTTAAAAACAACCAGAAGTATTATAAAGAGACTAACATCAGCAAAGGTAACGACCAAAATGCCTGAGTTATTTATTGGATAACGATTTGATATTTCCTAATTACCTGTTTTATCATGGCCTTAATCGGTTTCTTAATCTTAGTTGTGTTTACACAGCTTTTAGTGGTACAGCGTTTTGGTATTTAATACGCCGTTGGTGAGCCTTATGGCTTGACATTTTTACCATGTTCAGCACTATCTGAGGCGGAATATTCCTGCTCATTTTCAAAACAGTCAGATCTTTTTTACAGGACAGGCACTTCTATAGACATCAGACAAAATCTAACTAAACTGTCAACCAATGGCAAATACTTTTTTAAAATGGCAGACACATATTGATGTAGTCCTATATAATTTTATGTTGGGGTCAGCTAACGTCAACCACTCTCAGTAATTTCACACTGCATTGAGCGACAACTATAAGCTTGCTGACATAGTCAATGTGCCCTTCTTGTGTGTTTCCAGCCGTCGATTACAGAAGTCCTATGCCCAAAGAGATCTCAATAGCTGATAATAGAAAAGCTTGGCGTGCAGTTCTCACGTAGCTTTTCTTCGATATTTTACTAGACTGTTCTATCACCCGTCCGCCATCACCACCAGTGGCAGAATGCACTAATTGTTATTGGCCAAATTGCCATATGTCGTGCTAGGCCTCTTTTTAGATGCCTTTAGTAGTAAATCAGTAAAGTTCTACTTACATCTTTAGGTAATTATAGACTAGTAGTATTTTTGTGTTATAAAGTACTGCCAATCAATTTTGGCTACTAGTCAAATTTTCTTCTCTTTTTCGTTGATGTCAGACTATTCTTAATAAAAGTGTCTCAAAGATCGTAACCAAATTCTGCTCAAATAACGTAGTTTTGTTGCTAATAATTTCTTAACAATCACAACATTCCTTTGAGTCGCATGACTCATCGTCGAATATGCGGGTTCAGATTCCCCTTTACACATACTACGCCCAAAATCTTTCGTGTCCTCAATACGTAATAAGATGTGTTTGACAGTTCGTTCGTTACTGTCAAAAAAATTTAGTGACTCTCGGCTGTCCCTTCCGCGGTAGACAGCGGCACAGCTGCGTCCGGTATGAGATAATGCATTGCTTCAAGTGCGTATAAATGTAGAAAGGCTCAATACAAACAATTTGGAGGAACCTAGCAGGAGAAAGAATTACTAAATTTAAAGCTTTTTCTATTGCTTGGTGCAGTACTGTTGGCACCAATAAAGCTAGCTGTTTAATATATTTAACGGCAGTATTGGATACAAAACTCGGACAGTCTATTTTACGTTTGTAATACTATGGTCTGGAGTACCAATAAGTTTACTAAAACGACACGATCTTGAGTACAATTGTACTTGACGAATGCACAGAATGGGATTTCTTGATACAAGAACGCAGAAAAGTCATCCCAGAAGAAACAATAAGCTTCGCCGTGATTTCTATATTTCGTAGTGCACGTGAACCACTCAACTTTGAGCTTTTAATACATAACACTTGGTCCATAAGTTTTAACTACAATGAATCTATATTGAATATATTTTAGCTGTAATGCTCGATATGTAATCCAGCGATAGTTTAAAGTTAGCGATATATTTCTCTATTAAAATATCTATCAGGGACAATACATAACTTGATTTGTGACTTTTCTTTTATGATCTTCTTTCCTTATTATCAGTTCCTGTTAGGATTGTATATGTTACGCTTGGTTGTAATAAAAAGGAGAAAATGCTTAATGATGTTCACTATTCATACACATATAATACGTATTATGAATACGATTCCACTGTTTTACCATCTAATTTTGCTGTTGACAGTACTAGAAGGTACACTACAAGCTTCACACAAGTCAATCTCAACTCATCCCAACAAAGTCACGTGTAAGTATCGAATAAATGTTTTATATAGCCAACAAATAAGGGCAATTTGCGCATCGTCGCTGCCGCTGCTGCTGCTTGTATTCTACATTTGAGCATCTTATTTCATATGGCGCGTTTATTATCTAATAAAAACGCATCGTGGGTTTCGTAGTTATGGGCAAAATACAATTTTTGGAAGGCTCTGGTAATTTGATTAGTTGGTTATGATATGAGACTACTGAGTTGAAACCTTGTAAAAACAATGCTCAAAACAATAAGATAGAGGTCATCTCCTTTAGTCAATAAAAAATTAGTGATATGTTAATTTTTCTGGTGACGGCTCACATGCCATTACGCTTGTCAACAGTGTATTCTAAGCATTATTAGTAGTGGATTGCATTAACATAGCAAAGTGGTATCTACCGAGTTTTCCGAAATCAGACATTGCTCAACTGGGCCATGCGGCAAACAGATTCGTGAATAGTACACATTTGACTATCCACATATAATTAAAAAAAAATAGATTTATGTTGATGACTAGCAACATTTATTTCAAGAATTTCGACTCGGCTCAGATAGAAATTGAATTTAGCAGTGGATACGGAGAAGTTTCGCCTTACAGATAATAATTCGAAATTAAGCTGATGAATGAATCCACTAGAAGTTGTAACATTGCCGCGAATAAGGCAATGTTCGAGACAACTAGAAAACATTATTACGAAGTCAAAGGATCATTGAGTACATACCATAAGCACCCAAATCGAATGTGGTGACATGGCTGAGGCTTTGAAGATCAACAAGAGTGATGCTGCTTCAATTCTGCATAAACATTTAAGTATATATTATACGAATCCTAACTGAAAGAGGATATTGATTTTGTATATTCTGGGTAAACGGAAGACACGTGGCTTAAGCTCAGAATTTTAATCTAACTACTAGTTCGCCAAAATAGAGAGATAACAGGCGATGATACCCACTTCTTATCCTACTTGATTAAAATAATTAACACGGAGAACTCGTTCCATCACGTTCACAAATTTCTGCACATTTCACTTTTTATAGGGACTGAATTAAAAGAAGTGAAGCGTAATATACACTAATAACTACCCTATTTGAAGCGGTTGACTTTCAGTTATTAATATTTTTAAAAAGTCCTAAATAGCACTTTGCACTGAAACAGACCTACCGACAGTAACGATATAAGGCTGTAAAAAATCAATTTTCCTTTGGTCGATGCTAAGCTAGAAATGCCTACCAGCTTCCGGCTCTTGAAACTGAGAACGCTCTTACGGGAACCATGAGGTGAGATGGATATAGGGCCACGGACACCAATTTTAGACCCTTGACGCAAACCGTTATTGTCTTGTTACAAGTACGCTCATTCATACTCGAATACTGTGTTAAGGAGGTGTGGTAGAATTTATAGGCTTCCGTCGAACTTAATAAATAAATAAACGATGTACGTTTTATACAAGCAAAGCTTTTTTTGGCATCTGCCAGGTTAGCTTTGATTAATAAATGACTATGACTTTTAAGACGCGTTCCCCAACATATTTGCCTAATACTTTTGTTTCGTAATAAATATTTGAACCAGATGGCCTGTAATGATCTTGTCATGAACGACAGACCCTCAAAAAGTTACGCTCCCAGTGTGCTATCTGCAAGGACACACATTGTTATTTGTCATTACGCTTAAATTTCATATTATAAAAAAGAAACCTTAATCAGAAGAGCAATGTTAGTACCCTTACCTATAAGCGTGCAAAGCTAAGTGCATGTGCGCAAGATTGTTTCTTTACTGCAAAGTCGGGAGGTCGAATCCGAATTTAGCAATTTCTGGGTGGGGTTAGGCACAACCACATCTGAGGACGCAGTACTGTGGGTGTGAGAAAAGGAGCAGCGAACCATGGAGGAGTACGTCGCTGTCACTACTACTGCAAAGGCGCTTGTGGAAAGCAGTTAGAAATTGATTCCATATTGTAATAATGCAATAATTAGTATTTCCATAGTGTCAGTGGTTTATTCGCATTGACAGGATTTGAAATGCAAATTATGTTGATTTCCTGTTGCTTTGTTGCATTCGCATGTGGTCAAATCGCCTGTGCAGATTTTAAGACTGTGCATCGGGAGTCAATACACACAACCGAACCAAATAAAATCATTGAAGACGAGCCGTTCATACTTTTCTACGAACTCTGTAATGTATGTTGAAATGCAGCTGAGTATAGGTACTTTAGTAAAAGCGGAACACAGCAGACTACAGCGATAAAAAATACTGTCTTTGCATTGGCCTGAGACACTTAAACATAGCAATCTTAATTGATACGAGCTTGTGAAGCAGTCTGGGTTTGAAACAAAACAGCCAGAGTTAGCCTTACTCTACAGCCCATTAATAATCAGACGTTATATTTAACATGCTTATCAGGACATATACACTTCTTTTAATTAGTAAGAAATGACAGTACATGAAGTAAAAGATTATGGCGTTAAATTTACTAACGAACTTGGCCTGGGCTATAAGTGGGAGTCACTTTTAAAGATTCGCAGTTAAAGGTTTTTTTGGCTAGTTCTTCGATTGTGTCGATTATTTGAAATGGTAATGTTAAAGGGCTCTCTGCTTCTTAACAGCGCGAGTGTACGCCTTGAGTAGACAAATTTCTTGCCTAATGCAGATACCAATTTTACTACAGAGCGATAACTTGAATGCCATTGTTTGACAAGCCAAGTATCTCGATTAATGCATCCTAACTCACTACAGCCGTCCATAAAGTCAAATAAAAGCTTTTTTTGTCTTAGCATTAAGCTCTATTTATCGATTTTCCATTCTCAGCATACCGTTGCCTTTGCACTGTGCACATGATGCTTGATTTTTTAATTTCAAGCACAGTTTAGGAAGGTTTGAATAGAAATGGGAGAAATGGAATTCGCGTTTTCATTTAGACATTGAAATCTCTACATTTTATATGATTTGTGTATGCTAGCTCGCTTTTGCGTTTTTATCTTTAAGATATGCTCTCAAAGCGCTCTAAAAATATTCGGCACAAATGAATTATGTCATTTGGAATATTAAGAGCTGCGGACAACAGAAAAACCTAGCATGAGAAAATATATATTCTGAAGTATACGGTGATTCAACTGTTTGAAGATTTGCTGTCAGATCTAGAATACTATTGCACGTCTTTTTTTCCCGAATTTGAAAATGTTCGCAGTCTACAACCTATGAGGCCACTAAAGTATTACAGAACTGATTATGAAAATACCATGTGGTTCATAGCTAATATACGTGAATTATGTCTGAAGGTCGATATTTTAAATAGTTGTTGTAACACCATCGGTAAGCTGACATAAAACTTGAAGTTTAAATACATATGTCTGTATTGAGCAAAGAAAGTCACTCTTATCTATAAATAGTATTCGATTTGTTGCTTCGCTAACCTGATTTGTATTTGCTGGCATCAAATACGAAAACAGCGTCTTACTTTTAAGTAATTACTTTGAGATTTTTGGTCACAATAATAATAGGCAAATCTTACACTGAATCGCATTAATTCTCATGTAGTCTCTAGCGCTGCTTCTACCCGACTTCGGTAGATAATAACCAACTACTTTAAACTGGCATCTTACGCATAAAGGGCCTCAATAGATCAACAGCGCAACCCTATCGCTTGCACACATGCTCACCACTTAAACAAAAATGTTGACTGATAGACACAGTTTAACATATGTTCCAGGGAAGATAATTCTACATGAAAATAAATATAAATGGAGGAAAACCGACAACTCATGAAATGTTGATCATTTTAATTCAGATTGAGACTGAAATATCGATATAATATCAACAAAAATAATTATACTTGTCCCTAAATATCCTTTCGCCTGATCTGAATTAGATTGGAATATATTCTGTGCCATTTGCTAAATCGTCTATTTTCGAAGTACATATGGCTCATTCATTTTTCAAAAATAATAAAACGTTTAGAATGCGATATGTTCAAATAAAGACATTTGTCTGTTGCTTCGTGTATAAAGTAACAAGTATGTAATCCAGTACTGGGAAACGACGTCTATAATTCAAGCTCAATCGAAAGGTAAAATTCAGCTAGACGTAATAATAAAAATTCTTTGGATTGCTGAAGTGTAGCATTTTACAGATACGTCTTTCTAACAAAAGGGTAATATTTATAGAACGCGTAGGTCAAACACGAGTATTTTAGTAATTAAAATCAAAGTAGAAAAGATTTTTCTGAGGAAAACTTTAAGCAGAATTTAAGTTGAAGTAATATAACTAAGTTAGTAAGTACAATAATAGTAGAAAGTAAGTGGACATGAAAATCAGCGAAAAAAAGCGTTATGCAGGGTTGCTAGAAAAGATAATGTTAACATACTACGTCACTACTACGAATTAGCATCGCCAAGTTGAAAGGAGTGTTAGTAACCGTTAGTCGTAGAAGCATCGAAGCCATGGTTATGGCACATAAAATAGAGAAATCAGCTTCGTTGTTAATGCTTTTAATAATAATAAGTAGTAACGTTAAATGGTACGTTTAAATGAAAACAGTGAATTAGTTATAATTGTCTCCATCAATTAAAATTGACTAAACCGTATAGAAAAATATAATACTTCCAGACAAATTTGTTGGAACGCAAAAATTGGAAAAAGTGAGGCTATTAAATTAATAATAAGAAAAACGGATGCATCATAATAATATATATTATGGAGAAATATTCGGAGAGCCGGCTGCTTAAAAAAGGATATCGTAATCCTCGAGGACAAGAATTTATTATATTATGCCTATTTCCTAAGATGGACAGACATTCAGTTTCAGTTGTATATCAATCTGATCCATGAGCTTCATCCCGCGGTCATTTTGTTGTTTCCTAATTTAGCAACCCAGACGTTGCTATCACACCTGGCCAACCACAAACGATAGCTGATGTGTATCACCGACACCCGTCGGTTGCTCTGTTTCATTTTATCCTTTACCTCTTTCCACACATTTCGTCAGCTTACTTTTATATGAACACATTCAATCATCGAAACTTTAATGTATAGTACAATTAGGAAATATAGATGGATTTATTAAGATGAAACCTATTTCTTCAAACAAACAACGTTACTATTACCCTATTTTAAATTTCCATTCATCCTGTTGAAATGTTCTAACAACCGCGTTAGTTTGCTGCATTAATCTTACCAGAAAAACCTAAGTAAACCAAAAAAAAACGGAAGTATTATAGTATAAGGCGTAAGGAGAATCACAACAGGATAAACACGAAAGGTTTGTAATCAAATATATCTCGCTGGAACTTTCCGGTTACTGTGAATCTATTTTCCATGAGTCCGCTACCTTGGAACTATCTTTTTACGTTGTGTTAGTAATTGATTACTTTGAAGAAATGACCCTATTTTTATTGGAAAACGAATTGAATTCAATCACCTCATTTATATTAATTGTCTTATTGTGACAACGAATCTCGTTTTACCGCTGGTTTAATTAATATGTCTCGTCGATGTCACACGTGCTATCGCGTTCTTTAATTAAAATGTTTCATCAATTCAGTTACCACTCTGCACTTAACAACTTCATCTCAGGATTTGACTTGTGTTACACCGAATCCAATATAAGTCATTACTCATTTGTAGATTAACTTTGTGTGACTGATACCCGATCTAGCCCAAACTCAGTGTAATTTTGGTCCAATATACTTCTCTTTGAGTACGTTGGTATGGTAACCATAACTAACAAGCATACTGCCACACTGGTCTCAACGTCGGCAAACATTGTTAATTTAATAATGAAGGACAACCAAAAAAATAGTAATACTAAGGTTAATAGCCGCTTATATGGTTAGCATCTCGTTTCACGTTCGAGAAGCTCACTTTCGCAGCAAGACCCACTCTCGTTAGACTTTTAATGTGAGCGAATCCTTACTGGTACCTCCAAATAGGTAATTACGATGATTACTTCACTTAAGGTCACTAACAGATAATGCTTCATTCTGTTACAAACTTTTTACACCGAAAGCCTACTAATTTAGGACGCTCAAGGATCTTGCCCAAAGCCCTATTGCTTTTTGTTTTTATTTTGTTAACAACATGTTATTTTTGCTTATATTACACATAAGTCATATGAGGATTATCCTAAGCTTTGTTTCTCGAGGAATAGGACTAACTGCAACTTCATACAGCAGTTGCAAATGAGATATCCAAATGTAATACAGATCACCGTATGATGATTTCCATACAGTAATAAACTGATTTATGCTTTTGTGATGAGCGTCATGTGTGCCCCTAAACATTTAATCACTAACAATCGTGAACGTTATCAAAGAACTGGAAATAGGTATTTTGTATTAGATATTGTTACAAAAAGTAGAAAATCACAAAAAGTAATTAAAAAAAAAAATATAT